>NC_060144.1:282109334-282412364 GCF_021461385.2 Schistocerca piceifrons
GAGTGATTCGACAAGCATTCACCAGGAACTTCACCCCGCTGCGTAGAAGGGCATTATGTAGTAACAATAGTCAAAAGACTATACAGCTACACCAGAGCTATGATTTAAATTGCATGATTACGAATGTTGAAATGGAGACTCATCGAAGGGCATAGATTTTCATCCGAACTGGTTATGCAATAAACCAAAAGGTATACATTGGAATCCTGCGATCGGAATTGAACCACTTTCAAGCAATCAATACAGGAAGCTCCGCGTGAATCACCGAGATTTAGCGGGCTACCAACAACAACGTTTGCTTACTCGTAACTTCCACGAGTGAAATTTACTGCTACATCTCTTCTGCACAATATACTATCAAGTAAAACCAACGTACGCGCTGAAGACAAATCACTATTTGTTCATAAATCAGTCACGGAAGAACGACTAGACCCACGAAAATAAAATAGTGCAGTATCAACTACACATATCGTTCGGGAACTTAATTTTCATCCATTTCTTAACCGAAAATTATTGCAGTTCTTTCCTTGTGTTATCTATCCAGTATTCCCCCACATAAACACAGCTTAAAACAGTCAGATCAGTCCGGAACCGCGCTGTGCTACGGTCGCAGGTTCGAATCCTGCCTCGGGCATGGATGTGTGTGATGTCTTTAGGTTAGTTAGGTTTAAGTAGTTCTAAGTTTAGGTGACTGATAGCCTCAGATGTTAAGTCCCACAGTGCTTAGAGCCATTTGAAAAGCCGGCCTAAGTGGCCGTGCGGTTAAAGGCGCTGCAGTCTAGAACCGTAAGACCGCTACGGTCGCAGGTTCGAATCCTGCCTCGGGCATGGATGTTAGTGATGTCCTTAGGTTAGTTAGGTTTAACTAGTTCTAAGTTCTAGGGGACTAATGACCTCAGCAGTTGAGTCCCATAGTGCTCAGAGCCATTTGAACCATTTGAAAACAGTCAGACATTGAGATCAACATAACAGGTGACTATCTCGTAATAAATAAAATATCATAAATATTTGTGTTTTTTCAGAGACGATACAATACCTGAAACGTCAGTTTAATGCAATAATTAGGATTTTGCAAAGACGTTATGAGACGAAAATTAACGAAAGTGAAACGAGAGTAATCGAGTGTAGTGGATCAAATTTAGATGACGAAGAAGAATTTAGATTTGTAAACGAGATACTGAAACTGCTAGACATATGTTGCCAAGTGGGCAGCACAGTAACAAGTAGAGGAAATGTTTCCGGAAAAATAGAAGAATGTTGACAAAGAATTTAAATGTGCTACAAAGCCCTTTTGAAAGCATTTGTTTCGATTATAGCCTCATAGGGAAGCGAAACCGGGACAATTACACTTCTCAACAGCCACTTCGCATCTGGGATATGATTTATCATTTAGTACGTATTTTGGTGTTAGAATTCGAACCTTTGAAAATGTTCTACCACTTAAGATTTTTCGGTTTTTAAGGGCTTTTATTGTTTATTTTCCGTATTTCGATGTTTACTGTTGTTTTGTTTAGATGTCTTATTTTTAAACTTTTTTTGTACAAGAGTGCTAGTAGATCTACAAGTCGGCACTAGGTCTGGTAAATAAATTGCAAACAAAAGAGTATCTTTCGAATAGTAAAGAAACATTATGTTGAAAATACGTTGTGAGCTAACTCAGACCTTCTATTGACGTCATTTTCTGATAAATACATTAAGTAGTGGTGATTTCTTAAGTTCTGAGTAAGTATTTCTTGTTTGTCTTAATTCTCTCAGTGTTCTCTAGTGCTGTTTTGGATTCTGCTGCGTATTTATAAAATGTGACATGATAGGGAATAGCTGATTTTACCTCTGAATTCGGTGCCCCAAAATTACGTACATGCACGCATTTATGAAACCACATGCAGAAAGAAGTTTAACTTTATTGACTAAAGTAATCAATACAGACAAGAAGAGAAGAAACGTTTTTAACATGTGCTACCATATGAAAATGCTGATAGGGTGACTAATGAAGTATTGAACCGGAAGGAGAATAAAAGAAATTTAAAGCAGAACTAGACTACAAGAGCGGATTCGTTACTAGGACACATCTCGAGGCGTGAAGATGGAGTTAGTTTGCTAATGGAAGAAAGAGAGGAGGGTTAAAATTATGATTGAGACATAGGTTTCAATACAGTAAGGAGCTTCAAAAGTACAGAGAAAGCATTTGCACAGGATCAACAACTGTGGAGAACTGCATCAAACCAGTCTTTCAACTTAAGACTACAATAACAAAACTTCTGTCACACATTATTCACTCAATTTCTCTGTACTGTGCAAGATAAGTCATAATTTAAGTTTCCGTCGTTTTAAGTGAGTCTTCCTCTTCTCTCCAATTTATATATATGCTACAATTATTTTAAACAAATCTTTTCTGGTGTCGTACCTTTCATTACAATTTTATGGATGGCAGAGTTTTGGGGAAATATACTCTTCTTCCGCAGTTATGTCTACCCTGAGATCCGTAGATTACGAAAATTACTTACTAAACCAGCTCAGTAGCTCAAACAGTTATGCGTAGAATTGTTTGAAATCTTCCCAGGTCGTGGAACACCGGATATGGAGTAAATAAGCCGTACAAATACGGTTCCATACAACTTACGTGTGAGCAGAGAACCTATTTGAAAAATAAAATACATTTCTTTTCCAGTTTTTATTATTTATGTAATGTCGGCAACGGCCCTGCTGCAGTGGTAACATCGATTCCCGTCAGATCACCGAAGTTAAGCGCTGTCTAGTTTGGCTAACACTTGTGTAGGTGACCATTAAAGGTCTGCTGAGCGCTGTTGGCAAGCCCTTGAGAGGCCAATTAGGCAGCTACTTGACTGGGAAGCAGTGGCTTCCGTCACGAAAGTTGACCAGCAGAACGATTTGCTGACCATATGACCCTTCCTGTTCGCATTCAGTGACTCTTCGTCTGAGGATGACACGGCGCTCGGTTGGTACCGTTGTGCCTTCAGAGGCGCGTTCGGACGGAGTTCAGAGCGTAGTTATGTAAACTCAATAAAGAAAGTTCTTAACTCGAACATCATCATAGAATACGTCACGATTTGTGACATTATTAACGGTGCTACCTCCGATGAGTAGGAAAAAGTGTCATTCTTCTTGCAAAACTCTCCCTTGCTCGACGAATGTTAGGTGGGTGGGGGAGGGCCGTGGAGACAACAAAAAACAACAACAACAACAACACACTTCTGGAAAGCGTATTTATTTAAGATACAGGCTTGGAATCAAACTGGTGGACTATAGCATTTACTTTGCAGCTGTTGAAGATACTCGTTCAGGAGATGAGACGAGAGATGTTCAAAGTAGCGTTTATATGTTGTACAGTGAAAGACCCAGTATCTTCACCGACATACGTCTGTACGTAAAGACCGTGAATTTCACTTCAGTATATTTATGCAGTGATGTGAAAAGATATGGTAGTGTGTGAATGAACCTAACGTGTATCTCTCAGCACACAGCCATTAGCTAGTCTGACCATTCTTATTACATATGTTTGGTTGTAATGGGTACCGGATTCTTGAGAAACCAAAATATATTGTCAGAAACGCTTACATCTTTGAAAGAGACGAGGTTCTACCGAAGAAATGTACATGTGGTAGTAGTTTCTCACGATGATTTCCTTGCCCAATCAAGGTAACCGAGAAAATATTACACAAGTGTGTATACTAGTGGAACTCCAGCCAAAGGTAGTGACGAATAAGTACGTCCCTTGTCTCGAATACATATGATTTTCACGAAGCATTCACCGTCCAGTGCTCATCAGCCGTCCAGTAGCTGTAGCTCAGGCGGTCTACTGGTGGGATGATGTAGGGTTCCCTTCTTGCGAGTCTACTAACTTTCCCGCGTCTGAAACAGATGCTTCCAGAATAACGATACTATCAGCTGAGTTCGAGTTGTCACGTAATGAGTGATGAAAACAGTAGGATATTATACTTACCCACATAACAACCAATATCTACAACTACATATCCACTCTGCATGTCTACGTCTACAACGATACTCCGCAATCCACCTTACGGCGCTTCTCAGAACACACCTTATAACTACTAGTCATTATCTCTTCTGCTCCACTCGCAAACAAAGTGATGGAAAAAGACTGTCTATATGCGTCCGTATGAACCCCAATTTCTCGTATCTTATCTTCTTTGTTCTTAAGCGCAATGTATGTTGGAGGCAATAGAATCGTTCTACTGCCAGCTTCAAATGCCGGTTCTCTAAACTTTCTCAGTAGTGTTCCTCGAAGAGAACGTCGCCTTCTTCCAAGGATTTCCATTTCAGTTGCCAAAGCATCTCCGTAACACTTACGCGTTGTTCGAATGTGCAAGTAACAAATCTATCAGCCTGCCTCATAACTGCTTCAATGCCCCCCTATAATCCTACCTGGTACAGGTCCCAAACAGTCGACTAGTACTCAAGAATAGGTTGCACTAGAGTTCTATTTGCGTTCTCCTTTACAGATGAGCAACACATTCCCAGAATTCTTCCAATAAACCGAAGTCGACCATTCGCCTTTCCGAAATTCTCATTTGCTCGTTCCATTTTATATCGCTATGCATCGTTACGCTCAGATATTTAAACCACGTGACTGTGTCAAGCAGGGTACTACTAACGCTAATGCGATCACTAAGGGTTTGTTTTTCCTACTCATCCGAATTTACTTACATTTTTCTACATTTAGAGCTAGCTGCCATTCATCATACCAACTAGGAATTTTGTACAAGTCATTTTGTGTCCTCCTACACTCATACAACTTCGACTCTTACTGTACACAATGGCACCATCAGTAAACAACTGCAGGTTGCTGCCCACCATGCCCGCCAAATCATTAATGCACATAGAGAATAATGACGGTCCCATCACAGTTCCCTGGATCAGTCCTGACGATACCCTTGTCTCTGATGAACTCTCGGCATCGGGGGAAACATACTGGGTTCTATAATCTAAGAAATCTTAGAGACACTCACACATCTGTGAGCCTATTCCATATGCTCGTACCTTCCTTAATGTCCTGCAATGGGGCACCGTGTCAAGCGCTTTCTAGAAATCTAGAAATATGGAACCTGTCTGTTATCCTTCATTCATAGTTCATAGTACATCATGTGAGAAAAGGGAAAGCTGAGTTTCGCATCAATGATGCTTTGTAAAACCATGCTGATTCGTGGAAATAAGCTTCTCAGTCTCAAGAAAATTTATTCTACTGAAACCGAGAATGTGTTTAAGAATTCTGCAGCAAACCGATGTTAGGTATATTGGTCTGTAATTTTAAGAGTCCGTTCTTTCGCCCTTCTTACACACAGGAGGCACCAGGGCTTTATTTCAGTCGCTTAGGACTTTGCACTCGGCGTATGATTCGCGATAAATGCAAGCAAAGTAAGGGGTCAGTGCCGTAGAGTACTCTTTGAAAAATCGAATTGGAATTCCATCAGGACCTGGTTTTCAACTCCTTCAGTTGTTAGTCTACGGCACAGACGCTCATTACAACGTCGTCTGTATGGACTTCTGTTCGGTGGTCAAACGACGTTATGTTTGTGCGATTCTCCTGTGTGAACGATTTGTTGAATTTGAGATTTAAAAATTCGGGTTTCAGGTTGTTATCTTCAAATGACACACTAGACTAGTCAAAAAGTGACTAGATGGAAGTCCTACGTCCACTTAGCAATTTTACGTAGAACCAGACTTCTCTTCGGTTATCTTTCAGATCTTTAGCTAATAACCGCACAGTTTCTCACTGTAAGCTCATCACCTGATATCCTAACATTATACATGCAACTGTCTGGTGTGAACCTACTTGCGAGGTGATTGTAGCTTCTCTGTCCTGTATGTCATAGTCATCAGCAGCATTACTGTATTAACAACACACAGCAGTATAATTAACTTCCCTATCTACTACTTCATGATGTGTTACGACCGGGATCCATTTTAGTGAAACTCTTTGGGATGTGTGACATCTTTATTATGTGAAATAAAGAAAGTGCCGCAGGAGGCCATCGTCAGGCTGACTCACTTCAGTGCCAAAAACTCGTCAGCACCAGGATAAGGTCGCCCACCACCACGGGTAGATTGCGCAGTGCGAAGGAGAACAAGATACTTTGTATTCCACGGCTTTCGTGATGTCATTCCTCTCCAAGCTAAGGAACATGCGCGGGGACATCAGACTTGAGGGCCTGTGAACTTTTGATATTCCTGCATTACTCCTAGTGAATTTTTATATATGTCATGAGTAAATCCGGGACTTCTAAACATAATGAGTAATTTTTTCCACACTTTTAGGGATAAGAAGAAAGGTTATACTACGCAACACACATCTAGATAAGCAGATTTAACTACATTCGTTTGTGTAACTAAATAATAAGAAACCAGTTGCATAAGAAAACTTAATTTCTTCACAGGTTTGGGGCAGTTAGAGCCTTGCTTCAGAAGTTGAACCTACTGCATTATTTGCGTGTTTCAACAAATTTCTTCTATGCAACTGCTTGCTTATTATTTCGTTATATACGACTACAGTTACTGAGAATTGGTAAGTTACTACATATATTTGAAACTTCCTGTCAGATTAAAATTGTGTGCCGGACCGAGGATCGAACTCGGGACCTTTGCCTTTCGCGGGCAAGTGCTCTACCAACTGAGCTACCCAAACACGACTCAGGCCCCGCCCTCACAGCTCTACTTTTGCCAATGTAAAAATCTCATTCTGGAAACATCCCCCAGGCTGTGGCTAAGCCATGTCTCCACAATATCCTTTCTTTCAGGAGTGCTGGTTCTGCAAGGTTCGCAGGAGAGCTTCTGTAAAGTTTGAAAGGTAGGAGACGAGGTACTGGCAGAAATAGATCTGTGAGGGCGGAGTGTGAGTCGTGCTAGGGTAGCTCAATTGCCGGCACAGTAGCTCAGCGTGTTCGGTCAGAGGGTTTAGCTACCTCTTAATAAAAAACTGAGTGAAAAAAAAGTTGGCAGAGCACTTGCCCGCAAAAGGCAAAGGTCCCGAGTTCGAGTCTCGGTCCGGCACACAGTTTTAATCTGCCAAGAAGTTTCATATCAGCGCACACTCCGCTGTATAGTGAAAATCTCATTCTTCTTCTACATATATTTCTTTGAGCTCATTTATGTTTTTAATAAAAATAGCACATTTTACGGAGAACTGGGATTTTAAAAGTGAATATTTCTCTCCTAGCCCCCATTTATAAATAAGGGATTTCGTTTTTTATCGGCTTATAAAAATTACGCCAAAATGAACAGTTGGGATCGCATTAATATTTCTTTACCGACCGGTTTCGGCTTGTATACAGTTCTGAAGATGGCTTGTATATAAGCCGAAACCGGTCAATAAAGAAATATTAATGCGATCTGGACTGTTCATTTTTACGCAAATTATAACATCAGGTTGCTGTTGTCCGTAGACTATGTCGTCAAAATTTGTGAATTGTAAAAATTAACTTTGGTTTGCGTAAGAAAGCAATGCTATAGCCACGATGTTGTGAAATAACACTGCAAGGAGAAAAACTTGTTGCGACTGGGCATATGGATCATCATTTCACCAATCAGTTATTACTACCGGGACGTGCCCATTCAGGCATCTCAATAGTGGAGTGTCAATATGGCGATACGAACGTATAGTGACATCTCAACAACCAGTCCTCCACCGTAGAAAACCTCCGACGGGACTAGGAATCGAAACCGGGCCCTTTCGCGTAGCAATCGGCCACACTGACCGCACAGCTACCAAGGCGGACGCACAGAAATAACGGCATTGACGTTAACGCTGGATCCCTAAGTTCCAAAGTGCGAGTTTGGAAGAAATATTTTCAGTGAGGACGGCAATGTCTTTTTTGTGTGTGTGGAAAGAGTGTTTCTGCGAGGAAATAATATGAGGTTGTGCACCACATTAATACAACTTAGCATACGGAGAGGTTTGATAATAAATCTAAGTTAAGCCATCAACTGATTAAATGCAATGTTGGCGGACAATAGAGTTGGGGTGGTAGATTTTCCAAAGTTTTGTGCTTGACATTAGTGGGTTCAGAAATTCCGTTGTGGGCACTCAATAAAGTGCACCTTCGTGTATTTTTAGAAAATTACACAAACAACAGCTACCCGACGAATTTCCTTTACGCAAAAACTGTATGCCACAGTGTTTTCAAGACGTAATTTGTAATATTTGGAATACACTGGAACACGAAAAGCTATGGATTTCTATTGACAAAACTACAGATGTATAGAAACAGTGCGTACGTAATGCTGTAGTTGGTGCTATGAAAGCACGGAGCAGACCATTTTTTTTTTTTTTTAATATTCAAATACTCGGTAGAGTAAATCATTCTACTGCTGCCAAAGTATTCAATGACTCTTTAGCTTTCTTATGGCCAGAAGGGATACGGTATGACAGTGTAGTGTTATTTCTCAGTTATGCTGCTGCCTATATCGTTAAAGTGGAAACTGGATTGAAAATTCTGTAACACAAATTAGTTCATCTGGCTTGTCTTGTTCACGGTTCACATCGTGTCGCTGAAACTGTCAGAACTCAGTGTAACGGTGTGGGCCTTTTTGTTTCTGGTATGAAGAAACTGTTCGCCAAGTCACCAACTGGAATTCAAGAATTCCATGAATCCCTTCCAATTTTGGCTTTACCTCCTCTGCCAGTTTTAACTCGTTCGGGAGTGTGATTACAGGCTGCGTCGTACGACGTAAAACATTTCAGTGAAGTGAAGTGGAGTGAAGTGAAGTGATGTGAAAAATGTTTTGAATTCCCTAAATGTAGATGATGCAGTCAGTATTGCCACAGTCGAAGAAATTGCATCCAAGAAAAGACACAGTACATCTATATCCGTTCCTGCAAAATACCTGACATGTTAAAGCAGCTGAAAGTTCGAAATAATTACTTGGGACTTTCTCTGAAATTTTAGTAACATTGTCGTCAGAAGCACTACGGTTGCAAAACTTGCATTCGAGAAACTGAATCAGGTGCTAGAGAAAACGTACGGTTACAAAACACAGTGTCAAACTTTTAAAAAGCTTTCTGGGGAAGATACAACTGTTTAAGAAGAATTCATCAAAGAACTAATGCATTTCACATGCATCTACGGCGACATTGTGAGACGTCGAAAGAACATTTTCGTTGTAGAAAACATTCACTGACAGACGCAGATACCTTACACAGAAACGTTCCCAGGAAGACCTTCCTTGTGTACTGCAACAGCATTAAATAAGGCAGGAGCATATTTGCATGCAGACATTTTTGCTTATTTTGGTGCTTATTTTCACGATTTTTCCTGCTATTTGCTTGCTTATTTTACTATTTTATTGTGCTTTGAAATACAGACTTGAGTCATGAGAAACTTAGGTTACTTTTTTAATAAGAAACGATTCCTGAAAACTTTTTTATTTCTTAGCTCTGCTTTACGTTTAAGGCCAACACAATTTCCAAACTTTGTCTACCATATTTATTATTTACAGACAATGCGAACGTCTCCTTTATTCTTTATTCTATGAGGCAGCTCTTCAAAGTAGCTAAAGTTATAACAAGTCCAGCATCTGGAGAAAGGGCAGTTCTTTGTGGGACAGTTCGATAGTTTTAGCCATGGAAACTGCTGATGTGGAAGGTTTATTTTACTCTGTAAAGAACATCGCTGGTTTCTACACTAGTGACAATACAGATCAAATAATTTTTACAAGGGATATCCTTAGAAGATTTAGTAGACAGTATTGTAGCACCATGAGATTCTTTCACGTTTTTCTGTGTCACCTTACCATAGACGCAGATTTGTCGTACCGCATATGTCTTATTAGTCAATGATGCTTCAAAAGTCCCGAAATTTAACCAAAGAAGGTGTCAGACATACTCTAGTATGGAATTTGTGTGTTGATGAACACTGTATGACTATTTTGCGCTATCTTTTGCTTTTAGCAGAAAACCAGTGTCAGCAACATACTGACCATTATTATCATGAATATTAATTTAAAATTCCAAATAACTGCAGCAAGTCTTTTTAAGAGCTTCACACTATGCTTTTCGGAGCATTGTACTGTCATCATGATTTATTTAAAATAAAATATAGACGAAATGCACATACAATATGTAAATAAGTTATACACAACTGCAACCAGTCACTTTTTTGAATAATTATGTTTTATTCCATAAACCGGTTTTCGAACCTTTTCAGGTTCATCTTCAGATGGTTTCAGGAAGTTACATCATTACTGCTAGCACAATGCTGGGTGCTGGCTCTATGACAAAAAGATGGGTCACACTTTAATGTATCGCCATGACTATAGCTTATCTGTAGATATGTATGTAGCCTTAGTTTTTACTTACTGCGACAGTATAGGCGGTTTTTTCGGTTAGTTTCCATCTGTCTGCCTCCATTTTGATGTCCAGTAGTTATATCAGTACACACACTTCCACACAAACTATATTAATTTACACTCTGACAGCGCGATTTTTCCAGCATCCAGCATGTGCTTCACAACTGTTGCTTGTAACAAAGTTCTTAACAGAACGATATGGCATAAACCTACTTTGTGCAGAGATGTAATTTGTTATTCTTTACATGTATTAAAGTCGATATAAGGGCAAGAATTTTAATCAGAATGGTGATAACATGAGAGCACAAGATAAAATAAATAAATGAATTACTGCAAGAACAAATTTCAGGTGCTCTGATATCGTATTTCTCTTTGTATATTCAATGTACAGTCTTGGTTCTAAAATATCCGTAATGGATAAGCATAAGCACATACTATATTCCTGAGAAAGATATGGCACCCTCAGTGTCACAGCCTAGTTTTTAGAAATATCATTTACCCTGATCAGCCAGAACGTTATGCTTTCGATGTAAGTCCGTCCAGGCGATACCAGTGTCGCCAGACGAGGAACGACTGTTAGTCAGACACACGAACGGTGCATGCAGTGTCAATGAGAGCGCGCTGTCCGTCTGTAGAATAGAGAAGGCGCGCGATCTATCTGAGTCTGACCGAGGGCACATTACGATGACACGGGGGTTCGGCACGAACATTTCGGAAAGTGCACGACTTGTCGGGTGTTCGAGGTGTGCTGTGGTGAATGTCTTCAACACGTAGCGAAACCAAGGTGAAACTACGTCCAGACGTCGCCACCCCCCATTACAGATGTCGGACGTTGTAGACTGGGCCATGTGGAACTGGACAGGCGGAGAACTGTGACGGAACTGACAACAGAATTTAATGCTGGGGAGAGTACAAATGTGTCTGAACGCACAGTGCACCAAACACTCCTAACAATGGACCTTCTCAGCCAACGACCCATGCATGTGGCAATGTTACCATCTAAACATTAGCAACTACGACTAAATGGGCACGTGATCCTTGGCACTGGATCTTGCATGGTCTGATGAACCCCGGTATCTTCCTTATAATGCCGATGGGAGGGCACCAATCCGTCGTCTTCAGAGACACAACGCCTTGACACCTCCACTGCGAGACGGAGAAAAGCTGGCTGCAGCTCCATTATGCTCTGGAGACCATTCACGTGGGCGTCCAGAGGAGCTCGTGCAAAGCACCAATACGTCCAAGAAATATAGCACAACGGTTGCAGACCACGTACACTCATTCTTACGATCATGTTTCCCGACGACACTGGCATTTTTCAACAAGATACTGCGCCATCTCAAAAGGCCAGTAATGTGACTGAGTGATCTGAGGGGCACAGTGCCGCCCCCAGCTCGGCAAATCTGAACACGATCGACCACATCTGGGATGAGACGGAACGTGGCGTCAGAGCTCATCGCCCCCTCCCCGGTATTTGCGGTAATTAGGTGACGTTGTGTATAGATGTGGTGTCAACTCCCTCCAGCGGCCTACCAAGGCCGCGCTGCTTCCATGCCCCGACGTGTCGACACTGTCATTCACGACAGGTGGAGGTAGGAGGTCATAATGTTCTGATTGACCAGTGTATATTCCACACAGGTTCTGTTAACTAAGAACTTCCTTTATACAAATGAAGAACTACCTGCTTTCGCGGTATTGCGTTAACTTTCTGTTTACCCCAATCTTCGATTAAACAGGAAAAGCAATCAAATATATTTACATGCCATAATCTCCTATTAAACAGGTAATTAATCAATTAAGCTTATTTTGACGGTTTTATGATATATTGTACTACACACACACACACACACACACACACACATACACACACTGTACAAAGTAAAATGTTTCATATTTTCACTGTAATGTTATTTTAACGTAAGACTTAATTACAGATAGCACTTTCATTTTTCACTCTTGAACCGAGAAGAAATACACTCCTGGAAATGGAAAAAAGAACACATTGACACCGGTGTGTCAGACCCACCATACTTGCTCCGGACACTGCGAGAGGGCTGTACAAGCAATGATCACACGCACGGCACAGCGGACACACCAGGAACCGCGGTGTTGGCCGTCGAATGGCGCTAGCTGCGCAGCATTTGTGGACCGCCGCCGTCAGTGTCAGCCAGTTTGCCGTGGCATACGGAGCTCCATCGCAGTCTTTAACACTGGTAGCATGCCGCGACAGCGTGGACGTGAACCGTATGTGCAGTTGACGGACTTTGAGCGAGGGCGTATAGTGGGCATGCGGGAGGCCGGGTGGACGTACCGCCGAATTGCTCAACACGTGGGGCGTCAGGTCTCCACAGTACATCGATGTTGTCGCCAGTGGTCGGCGGGAGGTGCTCGTGCCCGTCGACCTGGGACCGGACCGCAGCGACGCACGGATGCACGCCAAGACCGTAGGATCCTACGCAGTGCCGTAGGGGACCGCACCGCCACTTCCCAGCAAATTAGGGACACTGTTGCTCCTGGGGTATCGGCGAGGACCATTCGCAACCGTCTCCATGAAGCTGGGCTACGGTCCTGCACACCGTTAGGCCGTCTTCCGCTCACGCCCCAACATCGTGCAGCCCGCCTCCAGTGGTGTCGCGACAGGCGTGAATGGAGGGACGAATGGAGACGTGTCGTCTTCAGCGATGAGAGTCGCTTCTGCCTTGGTGCCAATGATGGTCGTATGCGTGTTTGGCGCCGTGCAGGTGAGCGCCACAATCAGGACTGCATACGACCGAGGCACACAGGGCCAACACCCGGCATCATGGTGTGGGGAGCGATCTCCTACACTGGCCGTACACCACTGGTGATCGTCGAGGGGACACTGAATAGTGCATGGTACATCCAAGCCGTCATCGAACCCATCGTTCTACCATTCCGAGACCGGCAAGGGAACTTGCTGTTCCAACAGGACAATGCACGTCCGCATGTATCCCGTGCCACCCAACGTGCTCTAGAAGGTGTAAGTCAACTACCCTGGCCAGCAAGATCTCCGGATCTGTCCCCCATTGAGCATGTTTGGGACTGGATGAAGCGTCGTCTCACGCGGTCTGCACGTGCAACACGAACGCTGGTCCAACTGAGGCGCCAGGTGGAAATGGCATGGCAAGCCGTTCCACAGGACTACATCCAGCATCTCTACGATCGTCTCCATGGGAGAATAGCAGCCTGCATTGCTGCTAAAGGTGGATATACACTGTACTGGTGCCGACATTGTGCATGCTCTGTTGCCTGTGTCTATGTGCCTGTGGTTCTGTCAGTGTGATCATGTGATGTATCTGACCCCAGGAATGTGTCAATAAAGTTTCCCCTTCCTGGGACAATGAATTCACGGTGTTCTTATTTCAATTTCCAGGAGTGTAAATTTGGCTGAACCCGTACTCGACAAGCAACGTCTAGTTGTTCATGGGAGATACACGTGAAATGCTTTCCACAGTGGTTAACACGCTGCTCCTGTGCCCAGCTGATTTTTCTGAGAAAGTACTTCGCCATATCGTTCGGACCAGGACAAGGACGAAGATGCGGCCACACCTTGCTATGCGTCGGGTACCGATGGCGAGCGGACCCGTGTGTTGAGTGGTCAGGGTGTCTGTTGTTGAGAAGCTGCTACACCACCTGTGGAGACAGGGTCGTTCTTGCATGGCTTCGAAGCAGTTTCACTGTAACACTCTAGCTTACGGATATTATGTTGAATCGGAAGGTAGTTTCACTGTAATATTCTGACTTACGGACATTGTGTTGAATCAGAAGGTGAATGTATTAGAGTCCATGTTTTGCCATTTATGACCGAGGGAAGTTAGAACATTTTGGAATCCAGCTGGTAAGACCGGCGTTAGTGGCCGTTGATTACTGTTTAGTATAAGTGTTTAGTCTAAGAAGGTTTTATCTGTACTTTAAAGCATCTCTTCGTGTTTTCAAATATCATCACTTGCTACGGCACTTTTTTCATGATTTTGATTCTTGTTCAGCTGTGTTCAATTAATACCCTCCAGGCCCAGTTCTGGCTAAAGGTTATTTATTTTTAATAAGATTTATTGTTATAAAACTATTTTGTTTATTGTTGGAAAGTGCTTTAAATGCCTAAGTCACGGTTGGCCAACTTTTAAAGAGTTCCTTGTTACCATTTTAATGATTCTGATTGTTGGTCCCTTAATGATGAATAAAGTATAAGGTTAATCTGGAGATTGCTGCTCCTGGTAAAAAACTTGTCTTTAACATTGTTTTAAGGAAATAAAAATATCTTAAACTACGATCAAACAGTTACAAACACATCTCGATTCCAATACCACCACTCCTAAAATCGCTACTGGATAGAAAATTACCTAATCATACCATCTGGTAAGAACTTTCCCATTCCCGGGCCTATTCCCGCTCTTCTGTGACTGCATTAGAACCGCCAAAACGAAACTGGCTTCTGACTGGCTAAAAAACACCAATCTTAACTTCGTGCGAAAACTGTACGACATACTGATAAAACTTTCTGATGTATAAGTGACGATCCAAAAGGTTCCGTTCGAAGGTTGTCGATCCAGAAATTGTATGCCAATCAAGAAAAATTTCCGTAAGCCTTGAGACAATTATCCCACCGGCGCACCGCGGTTTAGCATACCCGTTTGGTGAGATAGCCAGGAAATCACCAAATGCTGTGCACGGATGGGCATCTAAAGTTAATACATAGGATTAGTAATAAGTAGGATAAGCAATACTATTTCTCTACTAATAACCCTGTGTGTGTGTGTGTGTGTGTGTGTGTGTGTGTGTGTGTGTGACTAGTGGTCAACGGCTCGAAGAAACCATTCCGAGGTATTTTAATGAAATTAAATTAAAAAAATAAATAAAGTTATATAATGAAATGATTTTGTTTTCAAATGTTACCTTTTTTGTTATTACTTGCTCTTTCTTTCTTTCAGTACGAACTTTGTTGTAGAACCTCTCATTTACGTGTGGTAATAAAAATCCATTTAGACAGAATTAAGTACATTTAAAATTATGTGAACTTACTCAACCCTATCATGCTGATAAATTCATATTAACTGATTAAGAATATTTAGTTGAGAATTATATCTTTTACATAATTCGGCCTTGGCACACATTTTCTAAATGCAGTGGTTTTTTTTTTAATATTTACTGAATACTTTCCCGGCGTTAGCTATGGAACACAAGACTGTCTCTATTAGCTGAAAATGGTTAAATATTGCCAAGCCGACGTTTAATTATCATTGATAAAACACGCTTCACTATACATTTAAGTTATTTGAAAGAACCAACAATCTGTTAAATTTCAACGTTAACTATCCGCCTATGAATGCACAAATGTGAAACTAGTAATAAATTCCGTCAGTCTCAGGATCACTGTAAAAGAAAAACATTTTCTTAATTCACTGCTAATTTTTATCTGCTCCCGATTTACGGGTTTGGTTAATTTTTCTTAGCGGAACAATTTTTTAAATGTGCCGCCGCTGCAAATCGTTCGGTCGCGGCACAGCCCAGCAACACCGCTAAAAATGTTGAAAATTCTTTAAAGAAATATTATAGATGACATGGGCAAGCTAATTTACATTAGTAATACACACTTTTGATAAATTATATGTATTTAGACCACAACAATAATCCAACTTACATTAGTTTGTAATTTCTCTTCTAATGGCGGCTAAATCTAGATACAGATAGATGAAGTCTACCCATTCATAAAATGCTACGTCACAGGTTCCTCTCTCTCTCAGCTCTCGAGGAAGACGACAAAGAATGCTCACTATGTATTCCTATTTATACGACTATCAACCGTTATTGTCTCTTTGCAATCTGCGGCTGTATTTTACATTTTTCAATATCGCAGATATTGACACATTTCGTAATTACATTATTAGTATAGAAATATTACAGTCATAAATACATCGAGAATATTACTACAGAAAATATTACAATAATAACGAATGTCCTTTACGCAAAATTAAATAATATTTTTTGTTAAATAATTACAGTATATACAAATTGCTTCATAGCGGCGTATATATTACAATTAAATTTTAGTTTATTAATAGTGTGTGTGCGGCCAGGCCAGAGAACGTTACATTGCCCCCTGGCAGCATTTGGCAAAGAGTTTCTATACTTTGACACAATGGTGCCAGTAACGTTCTTTACAATTCTGTATTTCTTAATGGAATGGCTCTTTTAATTAGTCCCAGGGTTATATATGTTCATGGCTCCCCCATTTGGGCGAAGGCAGACAGGAAACCTGGGCAAAACTGTGCCGGAGCCCAGCCATTCCAGTTGGTTCATGATTAATCTTGTCTCTTTAACAGTCATTCTTTTGAATTGATTTAGCAGTTTGTCATCAACGGTTACATAATATCACAGTCACATACAGTTCAACGAAAGTTTGTTGTGTGTGATTTACAACTCGTAGTTATTATTTTTGCGATATACTGCAAGGTCACTTGTCCTAGGATATATCACTTAGTTTTTTGAAATCATTTAGCACAACGTCACTTTTCATAATGTTCCCACTACCTACGTGTTACAAATCTTGTTAGTGTTCATTTTGTCTTGTCAATTTACAGGTATACGTAATAAATGTTCACTGTTTACCAAAAACCAAGTTCATTGACATGTTATGCCCATGAGTTTGTGCAAATATTTAGGAATATGTCAATAATGCTGTAGTTGGTGAGCGGTGCGGAGTGATTGTTGAGCGGCGCTCGGCGCGGCGCGTCGGCTCCGTGTAGGTCATCGCCCCCGGTGTTGACAGCTACGGCGCGGAGAGGCGTGTGGCTGTCTGGTCTGCTACGGGTTGCTGCGGCCGCTGCATGGCTGAAGTAGCCGGATGCCCGTGTGACATCTTCTTGCAGTGCTCCAGCAAACATGCAACAAGTTCACAAACAGTGTACTATGGTTCAAATGGTTCTGAGCACTATGGGACTCAACTATTGAGGTCATTAGGCCCCTAGAACTTAGAACTAGTTAAACCTAACTAATCTAAGGACATCACAAACATCCATGCCCGAGGCAGGATTCGAACCTGCGACCGTAGCGGTCTTGCGGTTCCAGACTGCAGCGCCTTTAACCGCACGGCCACTTCGGCCGGCCAACAGTGTACTATCCTTATGGGCATTTTTCCTGCTGTGGGAAAGAACACACACAGTTATTGGCAGTTATTATTCAGTAGGCCTTCACTAGTCTGGTTTGCACAATGTTTCGTTGTCACAGTAACACGTTTTATGGGCACACAATATTTTTTCACCATGTCATGACTTGTCATTAGTCACACGCAAGTTTTCACCTTAGGACAAAATGTATCTCTGTAGTCAATGTGCTTTTCTGGCGTCCCTTGATACACAAAGAGTTATAGTTTGACGCTAACTTGGTCCACCGTCTGTTATCGGCTCACTGTTCGTGTCGTGCTAGTTCCTTGTCCACTTGCACACACGGCGATAATACAGTTTCTTATTGCTTGTTCAAAACAACCTCGTGACGTATTGCTGCAGGTTTAACAGTCACTGTCTGTCTCTGCCACACAATACTACACTTTTGTTTAAGTTTTTCAGTTACAATGTCCGTTGTGCAATTTTTGTAACAGCACATTCGTAACTTCTTTGTTCGCTCATTTGCCAAGGTGTATGATAATTGCGTACATGGTAACAAATATTAAAATTTCGTATTAGTTTGCCCAAAAATCATCTATATTTATGTTCGAGTAGATTTTATTTGTGCATTCCAGCCGGATTCAGGCATATTGTTCAAGAACTCCTTTGAAATCATGTCTCACTTTACTTGCAAGGTCCTACGTAACTACAGTGTAGTCTCTGTAGGCTAAAATTGACTTGGACTGTATCGGGCTAGCTCTTTTAACTGATTCGATCTGCACATGCTTCAATTGAAGCTTCTTTGTGCGTAACTTTGCGTTACTTAAATTTGTAATAAGTTTGCCTCCCATGGTGCCCTCGGGTCACTACTGGGTGCATTATTCTCTTTGATAACACTGGTTTGAAAATAAAGTTCTCAGGGTCTCATATTATTGATATTATTCTGGGTTCGAATCTGTCAATCTGACAGCTACACACACACACACACACACACACACACACACACACACACATATATATATATATATATATATATATATATATATATATATATATATATATATATAAAATAGAAAAGATTGTACCAAGAAATATTTCAAGTTTGCCACACATATAGAATATTATGCAGTACACAAACTAATCACTACTAAAATGTTCCTCCTGACTGATCTCTGTCACAATTTAACACTATAAATAATTTCACTGATCAGGTTACCTGTACAGACATTTAGAGCATGTTTAAGCTAACACTAATTAAAAGAAGACATAAAACAAATATTCATAAACAAAAGAGAAAGTCAATCATATTCTTATAACTAAATACTTCTTCACTAGTACATTATCTCTACAGATCACACAACATTAATGTTCATTCATTTTCAAAAGAATGGTGTCCCTTTTTTTACACATAACACATAGGACTATTAGTCATTTACTGTAGGAATATTTTCACATCCTTACGCGGATACAGTCCCCGTACTCTCCCTGAGTGGGGATCTGCTAAGAGATAGCTACTATTTCCTTCTTGGACTAGGGAATGGAGTATGAGGTTCGACAGTAGGTTTTGTGAGGCTTCACCACGATATTGTATTGATACCCCTTAAAAATTTCTGTTCGTTCTGAAAATACTTTTGCATAGTTAGATAATAACTATACCAAATCCTGCTGTTGCACTGAGTTCAGATTTTCGGACTGTGATACTTTGTTCACAAGTGCGTCCACATTTGCTTTTAATTGATCACTTTGTACGTCTGGATAATAGAGATTTTGTCCTAGAGAATGATTGTCTAAATGTAGTATCCACTGATTCCTCCATTTTATGTTAATAGCGTTACAATTAGGCACAGGTACCTCTTCAGATCTGAGCATGGACAATTCTATCCTCCTACCCGCGTTCATCAAACTTAATTTTCCCCGAGAAAGGTCGATTACTACGTCCCTTTCTCTCAAAAAATCTACCCCCAAAATGCAGGCTACCTTTAAGCCCTTTACTACCAGGAATGAGCACGCTATGGTTTCTCCCCATATATACATCTCTACCCGCACTTGGAGTTTAATTATTTGTCGCTGTGCACTGATGGCTCCAGTGACTTTGCAATTGTTCACAGGAAAAGTCAGCATACGCTTTTCTTTCCCCAGTACTCTGAATAAGTCCATACACATGACACTGACAGTAGCACCTGTATCTACGATTGCTGGCACATCAATATTGTCTTTGTGCTCCTTTATGCACGTGGGTGGTTCAGTTATTAATTCATGTCCCATCTGTGCCCCGTCATTATACCTGAGGATACAGATTCTCGATGTTTTGTTCTGTGTCGAGCTGCTCTCACTCCAAACCTCAGCCGACGATGGAGAGCGTATCTCGGCTGAATCTAGTTTGTTGGATTATTACAGGTGGATGGGTGTGGCTGCTCTGTGTCTGTGACCTCCACTATGTGTAAGTTGTGTTGCGTCGGCCGCCACGGTTGCGCAGCTGGCGCATTTTGTGGTGGCGGTCGGTTATTGTCATATCTTTCACTGTTTTGCCGGTCCGGACTGGGCCTCTGGTTCTGTGGCCAAGTTCGGTTTGCATCGTTATAGGTATTAGTGTTCCACGGCCCCCTAGCATTTTTCCATCTACTATTTCTTGGTGGGCCTGTTTCATATCGGTCCTCGGACCTCCTTTACCGGTCATTATTCACCGGCGGACTATTGCCGTTCCGGTCTCTACCTCTATTCCCGTTTTGTACATAATCTTGTCTCCTATTGTTACCTCCGACGTTTCCATTATTTGGTGGAGGCGTGTTATTTCGACCATTTCTGTAACCGTTTCCGTTACTTCTAGCCTGTTCAGAGGCTGCCTTAACATCCTCCTGAATCAGGTCAATTGAGTCCAGAACAGACAAGAAATGTTCCATGTCGTTCTCCGGTACGTGTATAAGTTTTTCCTTTACGTGTATCGGCAAGTGTGATTTCAAAAGTCTGATCAAATCCCGGGATGAAATCTGCTCGTCCCAGTAACGGGTCTTATTAATGTATTTCTCAAAATATTTTCGCAAATTTCCTAATCGTGGAGAATACGGCTCTGGATTATATACCTCTTTCCGTAATCTCTCCTGAATACATGTTGACCAATATTTGGCCAAGAATGCCTTTTCAAATTGCTCATATGTGTCGCAACTGTCAGCTGCTTCGGTTGCCCATAATGCAGCATCTCCTTGCATGTAAGACATAAACGCTAGGCAAAATGTTTCTAAATCTCTTGGTAAATACTACAGGGTGAACAGATTTCTTCTCCGTTGTAAAGATCTGAAACTGTCGGTTTCTAATCAGACTTTCTTCAATCACTATTTTGGAGTGACATTTGTTTGTTTCGCTAACATTGGTTGCCTGTTCTGTCTCGCAGTCGCAATTTTTCACTGCTGTATTTATATGCCTATCATTGTTGGACCTGGCTGGCGTGACACACGCCTGTGCGTTGCCGTGCAGCAAGCTGTTTTCCAGCTCCACAAGACGACGGTTGACATTCCGCTGCCACAGCGGAATGTCGGTGTGCACCGCCTTTTTAGGTCCTGCACGGAATGTCAGTGTGCACCGCCTTTTTTAGGTCCTGCATTTCCGCATTGGAGCCCACGTCTTTGGCTTCGATCGCAGCGTGCACCTTGTCGTCTATTATTTTTTATAAATTGATTTTCAATTTTGTGCACTTGTTCGGACATTTTCTGCTCAATTGCTTGACTTGTGTCAATTTCTAATTGTTCCATCCCGTTAGACAGTACACTAATTTCATCTACGCTACTGGCGTTAGCCACTTGGATATTATCTACTCTTTCGCTCAGTTCTTGCACCGCTTTGGGTATGGTTTCATAGTTTTGCCTCAAACTAACAATCTCACTTTGCATAGCTTCCAAGGATTGCATTAACTGCAAGTCTCTCTCCTGCTGGCGTCGATCACGCTCTGCTTGTTTAGCATCACGTTCTCTTTCACGTTCTGCTTGCATACGTGCAAATTCAGCTACCAATCTCTGGTCACGCTTTGCTTGTTCATGCACAAACGTAGCTTGGAAATTGAGCATGCGCTCGAACATAACTCTTAATGATTGCACTTCTGACACCTCACCACTCTCTGGTCCGTGTCTAGTGCTTGTGGGTGGTACAGTATTTCTACTTTCAACTGAATTACTGGCTGCCGGTGGCAACATTTCTTGCCCTTCTGCCCCCCGATTCTCACATTGTACTTCCTGAACTACGCCACTAACATCACTTTGTGCCCCACTTTCTAACTTGGTATCACTGCTTGCTAACTGTTGTTCATTATCCATGTTTATATCATTCTGACTACGCAATCTAACCATAGTCAACAAAAGAAACAAAATCTGAACTAAATATCCTAACACTCAGGTTTCACTGACATAATCACACAAGAAATGGTCATTTGTTGAAACACACTTATTATATACTACGATGACTAACTACTCAAATGTCCTGTTATTTTAAAAAAGAACACTAACAACAAGCACACCACTAATGATCCGAGAACACTGCACTGAGGCTACTTCACTACCCACAGGACAACTACACTGTAGCTTTACCTTTTGGTGATCTATCATGGGTGCAGCTGCCCCCTGGTATTGTGGTAGGCAATTAATTTTTCGATATAATGAGCTCTCTTCTTCAGCTTGCCTCTGGGTATATAGTGTTCTTATGCAAAAAATCATATACAGGTTTTACCACACAATATTGGTTAGGCAATACATACAATACATGAAAAAATTATTAATTGTTCTCCAACAAAGTTCGACTACAATAATTCCCTAGTTATCTCATGGGTATTTTGTGGCCACTGCATATTCGAGCCCCGCGTTATTGGGCGTTAATTTAATGAAATTAAATTAAAAAAATTAAGTTATATAATGAAATGATTTTGTTTTCAAATGTTACCTTTTTTGTTATTATTTGCTCTTTCTTTCTTTCAGTACGAACTTTGTTGTAGAACCTCTTATTTACGTGTGGTAATAAAAATCTATTTAGACAGAATTAAGTACGTTTAAAATTACGTGAACTTAGTCAACCCTCTCATGCTGATAAATTCATATTAACTGATTAAGAATATTTAGTTGAGAATTATATCTTTTACATAATTCGGCCTTGGCACACATTTTCTAAATGCAGTGGGTTTTTTTTTTTTAATATTTACTGAATTCTTTCCCGGCGTTAGCTATGGAACACAAGACTGTCTCTATTAGCAGAAAATGGTTAAATATTGCCAAGCCGACGTTTAATTATCATTGATAAAACACACTTCACTATACATTTAAGTTATTTGAAAGAACCAACAAATTGTTAAATTTCAACGTTAACTATCCGCCTATGAATGCACAAATGTGAAACTAGTAATAAATTCCGTCAGTCTCAGGATCGCTGTAAAAGAAAAACATTTTCTTAATTCACTGCTAATTTTTATCTGCTCCCGATTTACGGGTTTGGTTAATTTTTCTTAGCGGAACAATTTTTTAAATGTGCCGCCGCTGCAAATCGTTCGGTCGCGGCACAGCCCAGCAACACCGCTAAAAATGTTGAAAATTCTTTAAAGAAATATTATAGATGACATGGGCAAGCTAATTTACATTAGTAATACACACTTTTGATAAATTATATGTATTTAGACCACAACAATAATTCAACTTACATTAGTTTGTAATTTCTCCTCTAATGGCGGCTAAATCTAGATACAGATAGATGAAGTCTACCCATTCATAAAATGCTACGTCACAGGTTCCTCTCTCTCTCAGCTCTCGAGGAAGACGACAAAGAATGCACACTATGTATTCCTATTTATACGACTATCAACCGTTATTGTCTCCTTGCAATCTGCGGCTGTATTTTACATTTTTCAATATCGCAGATATTGACACATTTCGTAATTACATTATGAGTATAGAAATATTACAATCATAAATACATCGAGAATATTACTACAGAAAATATTACAATAATAACGAATGTCCTTTACACAAAATTAAATAATATTTTTTGTTAAATAATTACAGTATATACAAATTGCTTCATAGCGGCGTATATATTACAATTAAATTTTAGTTTATTAATAGTGTGTGCGCGGCCAGGGAACGTTACAGTATTCACCGTCAGTCACGTTCGGTGAAGGTACTAACAAATCTCTCCTCTATCCTTTCATCTTTTTATATTCTTCATAAAAACAAAAATTGATTTATATTTCAACCTTAAATAATTGTTATTTTAAAAAAGTATCATTCTTTGTAAATGTTGTGGATAAAAAATAAAAAAAACTGTAAAAAGATATAAAACTGAAACTGTAATATGTACGACCTTTTTTTAAATATCAGGTAACAGGTTTATAATTTTGCAATAAGAAAAATACCCGCTTGGCATACGACTTTGTTCCGTCGCTTGAAAATGTCCGAAACTGGCTGCTGCACGTACTCGTGCGACAGGAATCGTCGACTCTTGAAGACCTTTTTTAATGAACTGAAGGCGTCATAATCGCATGGGGCAAGATCGTGTCTGTAGTGAGGGTACTCAAATGTCTCCCACTTATGCTGGCGTAACTGCTGCGTTACTACATTTGCGGTATGCGGACGTCCGTCACACGAGGCAGCAGCACCATTACACA
The DNA here is from genome assembly GCF_021461385.2 of Schistocerca piceifrons. NCBI lineage: Eukaryota > Metazoa > Arthropoda > Insecta > Orthoptera > Acrididae > Schistocerca > Schistocerca piceifrons. Next base: position 282,133,407 of record NC_060144.1, read on the forward strand.
ACGGTGGTTTTCGGAAGACATGCCGCTACATACTTATACTTCGTTCTCTGACGGACGTCTACCGCTGTTTGTCCATAGGGAGACTAGAAAAAACAGCGCACTGATCTGTTTGGGCGAATTTGGTAATAACTTCGCTATTATTCACGATTCCGCATTTACCACACATACGTCTAAAAGATACGAATGCCATACTAACTCCTGTGCTGATTTTCGGCACGATTGTGTTCTGGCCGCGAGTTTTAAGGTCGATATTGGCCTCGCCTGAGATACTGGGGTAGCGAGTGGCCCTCTGGCGACGAGGAGTGGAGGATTAGACAGTACCGAGCGAGAAGGACAGAACGGCAGAGTGTTGGGGTCCTGGATGGTCCGAATTGTGCATTTAATAATTCTAGCACTCTATGGTTATGGACGGATGGTGAAACCGAGACGCTTGGGAATTAAACGCTGCTGTCGAACGATAAGCCGTGGGCTCTGCGGCTGTATGGACGCAATTACGGCGAGCTGCGGCCGATGTCGTTTGTGGTTGTTTTGCCACGGCAGATAAACAAGACAGCGTGGTCCCAACCTGAACACGCTGTGCTGTAGCATGTTCGCCCACAATAAGGACGTCATGATATTGGAGAAGAAAGTAGTTGAATACGGTACATGTATCAACCTTCAGTGACTTCTGCTGTGTCATTTTGCCTAAATGTGTGGAGATTCAGCAGTAACTGTCACTTTTCAACGGAATTGACGAGTGTGTAAAGGTGTGGCCAATGCCGGATGGGCGTTGTCATAAAGTTATTATATTTCTTATTTGTGAACATAATTTTCCGTTATCAAGATTACTCATTGGATAGATTTGAAATTCAGTTCTGCGCTGTAGTTCAGCTTGTTATAAATATTGGAATTTACCATGAATGCTAACTGTGAATTTGTATATTCTTTTTTATCTGCGTATTAAATAAAAGTTAATTTTAAAGTTTGAAAGGTACCTTTCTACCATTACGATTCTGTAAAATGTATTTACAGGTGATGTTGTTTGGTACTGTTATTGGTCGAGAATTTATTACCGGAAAGAACAGTTATTTAATCAGTCTTTTATGAAGTGTTTTAAGACTTTGTTTGGTGAACTATTATTAATAAATTATGTAAATCAGTAATGTTGTGTAAGCAGTTACTGAAGGCACCCATCTCCATTAGCCAATCAACCATGGCCAGTTGGGAGCGGGCATTGATGTAGCGTTAGGGAACTAGAGGCTATTTGTTAAGTTGTGGCAACGCTAATCCTGTTGTTTCTTATTGTTGAAGTTTCTAGTCGTCCCTAAATTAAATAATAATTCTGCACACTCCTTCCCTACATTTCGGTGAGTATATGCCCACAATGGAGTCGCACTACGTTGCATATACGCTACGGCAACGCTCTCAAATCGAAAACTCTTCATAGACCCTTATACAGGGTGTTCCAGAAATGTTGCGACAAACTTTGAGCTTTTGTAGAGGGTGTATGGGGTAACAAATCGAGGACAGGAATCTGTGTCCAGAAACATCATCCACCGTCACTACAGATAGTCGAAATTATAGACGCCGGCGAAGCGGACCATCGCACAATGTTGTTTGTTATTCAGTGATCGCGACTGATTGCCACGATCGCCAGTGGAAAAGATGTAGCTAGCTACTGTGTAGACAGGCCCTGCTTCCAATGAATGCGATGCTCTGTTGCGTTGTTGGATGACGGTTTCTGACATGAGTTTCATTGTATACCAAAAAACTTACGGATTTTAGAGGGCTACACGCATCACGGGCATAGGGTGCAAGAGCTTTCTACGAAGCAATTAGATTCATGTTCTCCTTTTACGATCGTAGGAATCAGTAGCGATCACTAAATAACAATTAACATTGCAAGACATCCCGCCTGCGGTCCATCAGCGTTGAAAGCCCTTTTACTGCCAAAGGGGTGACGTAGTGGCAGGTGCCGGCGCCTGTAATTTCGAAGCTATGTGGCGTCGTTGGATGAAGTTTCCCGTCAAGGGTTCCAACCTCAATTTGTTCCTCAAGACACCCTCTACAAACCCTCGAAGTTTGTCGCAACATTTCTTAGATCCCCTGCAAAATTGCATCTGTTCTTTGGTTCACATACTAGGAGAGGCTGAATTATGTCATCGAACGAAGCGAAAATCTGAAGATCCAGAAGCCCGTGTCAGAGCTGAAGATTCACAACCCGCTCTGGAAGTGATAACGTACGTAGAGCAGAAAAAATTGCAATGATAAATATCCATACCCCTTTTGACAATGTTCTAACAAGAAGACCTTTGAACTTCCACCTGCTCACTTAACAGGAATAGCGATTTTGTAGAACTTTTCTGAAGCTATCTTTTGCCTGTGCAGTATTTTTTTGCTAATCGAACTGGTTTCGGATAGGTTTCTAATGATTTCTTTGCTGTTGAGATCACGATGTTACGAAATTCAACACGTACTTCCGGGGTCAGCTTCTGTTTTCGAGTAAACTTGGACTTAAATGCCATAGGATTGTCTGCAATATGCTTGGAAAACGAGAAGACTTTGTATTTGGCGCTGATATTGTCATTTTCTATCATTTTACCTCTCACCCCCTTCTAACCTCCAGGGATTCCGAGGCTGTCTTACGAACGTTATATATCGTGGGAGTGGCGCACAGGTTAGGACAGGGGACTCGCATGCTGGAGGACATTCAAGTCGATAGTCTGTAAAACACATAGTCACACACAAAAGCATGTTCATTATTATGTGTATTTATTTATGACTAGAATACCACCCAAGATAAATAGGGGTTACAATTCTCAATGTTGAAATAAATATGCAAAATGACTCTCCAAGTTGCAAGAAAACTAAGCACATCTTCGGCACGACTTATTGATCAGTTTCATTTTTCAGTATATTTTTCACCAGTGCAGGCCTTAACTCCTCAACGCCCTTCCACTGTGCTTTGTTGATATCGAAAGACTAGCCGAATCCTACCACGTAGTACTTGAACACACATCTTCGTAATAATTTATACAATATGGGGAAGAAGCTTAATTTTTGACTGACTTATATTTACATAAGCGTGATGTACACAATGCGATACTTTCTGTTCACGGTATCGACCAAATTGGTTGCCGTATGCCTTAATACTAACAAGGTACAAATGTATTCTTGGCGGCAGCTTACTTTTTTTTAATACACAGATTTAGAGGAAGAATCTGTTCTTGTATTTCTGAGAATTGTCGCTCTACCTTTGAAATTAAAATGATTCCTATGTGGAGTCTCCTTCATGATTTGGTATTTCGCTCGTATATTCGGACGTTAGTTCATTTCTGATTTCCTTATTAAAAACGCTCTAATTTTCTTTGTTGAGAAAAATGTAATTTCCCTTAGGTAACGCAGCCAGAAAAAGCGGGAATTCCGTATCAGTTGTCTCCAGTTTTCCACCCGCTTCTCTTGGCTGGTAACCGGTTTGCACCGCTTCGAGTCGCAACCGAAATCAGTTCACGAAATATCATTTGCATTTTTTTTCAACTGGTTCTGCGTAACTTATGTGTGGCTGACAGGGACCTCGTAAAATGGGATAAATCTCTGCTGGCTCCCATCGTTAAATCTTCCATTCCGCCAGCTCGATGTGTTATGTACTCAGTATGCGGAGCCATGTTCCGCTGAAAATTATTATGCCTAACAATGGAGGATCGTTCCTCCTGGATCACATTTCAAAACCACCTCGCAAGTTTTAGGGTTACAGACACGACGGAAAATCGTTTTCTCGCCACAGCAAGACTGAGCTATAAGTCATGCGTTCTAGTTCTTTTAGCATCCACCTCTCAAGTTTTCGGGTTACAGACACGACGGATAATTGTTTTCTCGCCACATAAAGACTGAGCTATAAATCTTGCGTTCTAGTTCTTTTAGCATCCGTTATTTCCTTTAATTGCCGGTTAACGCTTGCCACTGAGTAAGCCGATATATAATTCACATAGCTTTCATCGACTTTTCGTTTTTTCGTCAGTCGGCATTTGTTTGTTTTCGGTTTGCAACCAGATTCTCGCATGTTTACTCGTATTCGCATCTTCCTTAATTTTTCTGTCAATAGTGATTGCCTTACGTAATGGGTTCAGTGGCCATAATGACCGTAGGACACAATTGCCTAAATCTCGACAATCAGCAGGAGTCATCTAATGGAGTCATCAAAATGGAACCTATCGACTTTGTTTTGTGTATAATATCGGTTGACAAGTGCTTCACAAACATTGACAAGTGTACCATCGTAGTTAGAAATCAGCTGATAGTGGACTTCTCTGCTCCACTGCAGATGCGTAGCAGGGTGACTGAGGGACGGATTTGGAACTGATGATGAATCGTTAACACATAACTGAAACGAAGTAGAACATTTAACAGAAACCTCAGATCTCCACAGGTAACAATGCCCATTGATTTTTATTGCTTCATGCCTGCTGTGTAAATACTGGCATGGAACACCAACACCGACGAAAGCGACGATTTTCTTGAGACTAATTTCACCGTTCATATTGATGCCATGTGTCGTTTATTTGGATACCTTCTAGTAGACATCGATATTACCAGTGTATAGTGAAGTTGTTAATGCGTCGTATACGGATACTATACTCATTTATCTCAGTATTGTCATTTTTGCGTTCTTCCAATAACTGAAGAAAGGAACACTGTGTAATAGTTTTGAAATATCGAATTCAGTATTCTGGCTTTCTTATTATCCATATTTAAGAATGACTGAGCTACTGAATGCGTGATAGTCCACTTACATACTTAACGTAAGAACATCGTATTTTTCGATACATCAGTCCCCACGATTTTTCTTTGAAAAATTGGAATCTATTGTAAATACCTCAAGGCTCGATGTTTCTTGTCATGCTCGAGAGTCAAACATCTCGCTCTTCCAGGTAAAGTCGTACCAGCAGGTTACTATGAAGTTTTTACCGTTTCTCTTTATGCTGATTTTTGAAATCAGTCCATGTGTTATTTTTACGACCTACATCCATAAGCAGCTGGACTGATAATCATATTCCTCCCAGAACGTATACAAATTTTGCTCCAGACTGAATCCTTAACTGAGCAGCGGTATGTATGTATGTTTGAAGTTTCTTAGTAAAACAGAGCCAGTTCTGAATTGAAGCCGGAACGTAGCATTTCCCAGTCAATTTACCACCGACTGTGCCCTTCACAGCTGCTAAACCCCTCCAAGATTGATCTTTGTCAATATCTCTCTCCCACCTTCCACACTGCACAGACGTTCTCTAGTACAACTAGTGGCTAGCACTCCTGGGAGAAATAATACTGTGAGGTATGATGGAGACCTTTTTGTGGGATTTGGATTGAAGGGGAGTGGTGTGAAGAGGTGTGGTGGGCGGGGGGGAGGGGGGCGGTTGAGTTAGTCGTGGCCGGACAGTTCTGCCCGTGAGAGCATAGCCTGTGTAGCTCAGAGTGCCGAATTCGCTTCCCCGTCCTGCACATAGTGTTAAGCTGCCAGAAACTTGTATATATACACTCCTGGAAATGGCAAATAGAACACATTGACACCGGTGTGTCAGACCCACCATACTTGCTCCGGACACTACGAGAGGGCTGTACAAGCAATGATCACACGCACGGCACAGCGGACACACCAGGAACCGCGGTGTTGGCCGTCGAATGGCGCTAGCTGCGCAGCATTTGTGCACCGCCGCCGTCAGTGTCAGCCAGTTTGCTGTGGCATACGGAGCTCCATCGCAGTCTTTAACACTGGTAGCATGCCGCGACAGCGTGGACGTGAACCGTATGTGCAGTTGACGGACTTTGAGCGAGGGCGTATAGTGGGCATGCGGGAGGCCGGGTGGACGTACCGCCGAATTGCTCAACACGTGGGGCGTGAGGTCTCCACAATACATCGATGTTGTCGCCAGTGGTCGGCGGAAGGTGCACGTGCCCGTCGACCTGGGACCGGACCGCAGCGACGCACGGATGCACGCCAAGACCGTAGGATCCTACGCAGTGCCGTAGGGGACCGCACCGCCACTTCCCAGCAAATTAGGGACACTGTTGCTCCTGGGGCATCGGCGAGGACCATTCGCAACCGTCTCCATGAAGCTGGGCTACGGTCCCGCACACCGTTAGGCCGTCTTCCGCTCACGCCCCAACATCGTGGAGCCCGCCTCCAGTGGTGTCGCGACAGGCGTGAATGGAGGGACGAATGGAGACGTGTCGTTTTCAGCGATGAGAGTCGCTTCTGCCTTGGTGCCAATGATGGTCGTATGCGTGTTTGGCGCCGTGCAGGTGAACGCCACAATCAGGACTGCATACGACCGAGGCACACAGGGCCAACACCCGGCATCATGGTGTGGGGAGCGATCTCCTACACTGGCCGTACACCACTGGTGATCGTCGAGGGGACACTGAATAGTACACGGTACATCCAAACCGTCATTGAACCCATCGTTCTACCATTCCTAGACCGGCAAGGGAACTTGCTGTTCCAACAGGACAATGCACGTCCGCATGTATCCCGTGCCACCCAACGTGCTCTAGAAGGTGTAAGTCAACTACCCTGGCCAGCAAGATCTCCGGATCTGTCCCCCATTGAGCATGTTTGGGACTGGATGAAGCGTCGTCTCACGCGGTCTGCACGTCCAGCACGAACGCTGGTCCAACTGAGGCGCCAGGTGGAAATGGCATGGCAAGCCGTTCCACAGGACTACATCCAGCATCTCTACGATCGTCTCCATGGGAGAATAGCAGCCTGCATTGCTGCGAAAGGTGGATATACACTGTACTAGTGCTGACATTGTGCATGCTCTGTTGCCTGTGTCTATGTGCCTGTGGTTCTGTCAGTGTGATCATGTGATGCATCTGACCCCAGGAATGTGTCAATAAAGTTTCCCCTTCCTGGGACAATGAATTCACGGTGTTCTTATTTCAATTTCCAGGAGTGTATTTTCCTCAAGTGCCAGCCAAAGAAACGATTACATTTAGTATTACGATTTCAAATGATAGTCGGATTGTTAATAAACCACTATAGACCGCAGGAACTCCATTTTGGTCAATAGGTGTTACAGTCCTGATTTCGTTCCTACACAAAAAAAGAAATGGGCGTAGGGAGCATTTGGGGGAAATAGCCTTCTCGGGTTTTTAGTTGACAGCACTTCGTCAACTTACGCGTATGATGATGAACTGATGATGGGAGTAACACACACAACCAGACCAAAGCGGATATAATTCACTACCAGAGCGGGAACCAAATGCGGGGCCCCGTGATCGAACCTACAGAACGATAATGAAACTGCAGCTACCTTACGTAATTCCGCTAACGGTGTACCATTCCCACTGTCTAAATCTAGTAAGCTTGTTTGGGGATCGTCTGTTTTGTGGTATTTTATGGGAAACCCAAATTGGTAAACTTAGAGCGTGACACTGAAGATGTTAAGGAAATATTTTTATTTTTAGGTATTTATAAATATAATTTACATTATTTTTACAGTGAAAATGTAATGTTTTATTTAAACTGTATAAATGTTAAAAATGTTAGCGAATCTTTACCAGTAACAGATTTTGTTTTTACCGTGGAAGTCTATTGTTTTAGTTCTCTCCATTGATGTTTTCACATGACATCCTTTGACAACGTAGTTTAACTTATCCAGTGCCCCTTGGTACCTTCAATAATCTTATGATGTATAAGGTTATTGTCACGTATTTTGAAAGGTTTCCGTCACTCTGCTTTCCAACCTGCTATAGCTTTTTCTACACGTGCGTCAAATAATGTATGAGACGGAGGTTACACTTGTTGTATACGTGATTTATGTCTAGTTGACTCTTTTGTTATTATTCATACAGAATTGCTGCTGTACAACTATTTTCATTCGATAATGTGTTCTGGAATGACCCTTGTTGTTAAAATAGCCCACAATAAAAAGACTTAAATAGAACCCTTGTCATAATAAATTAATAGGCAATAAATAAATAAAGGCACTTTCATGTTCATGTCTAGCAGAGTTAATTATATACAGTATGTGGTAGAGTCGAATGTAAATGACAAATGCAAACGAGAGGTTGACTGTTTTACACTTCAGTTAAGCTCGTTCCATTCCCGCAGCCCCAACACTTTTTTTAACTGAGGTGTGGTTTCAGCTGTGTTGCATATATCTAAACCGGTAGGTAATTAATTAATCCAAGTTTGTCATTTTTATTGAATCTTCAAATTTATGGGGGTATTTTACTCTGCCTCTAGAAATACAAGCTTGGAAATGCAGTGTCTGATCGAACTTTAAATAACTTCATATTTGGAGTGCAATAGCGATTAACGTTAGAATCAGGACCACTGTATGGCTGGATTTCACGTGTTTCTCAACTGATGTTTTATCACAAATAGACACACATGTATAATCAAGAGAGTTTATGGTAGCCCGAATTTTATTACAGCAGCTGCCTGAGATCAAAGTGGCCGCGGAGCAAATTTAGAAAGAGCCGTCTAGTGTTATATGTTATTAACCATAACATCGAAGTCGCTAAGATTAGAAGCAAGTGTGTCTCCCAGCCCTAGTTCGTATAAATATAGAAATCCTGCTGCATTGCAAGCACATCTTAGGCATCGGAACAATAGTGTTAAGCTAGAATTTGGTTCAGATCAGAAACGAATACAGAGGAGTGTTGTACCTAGAGGAAAGTGTACCCGAGAACGCCTTGCGTTTTCGGTCAGTTCCGCACTCTGCTGACTGATTTTAGAATCACATTAAGGATTACGCACTAGAGACCACCACAAGCATGTCCGCCATTTTCTACAGTTTTTGTTTCTACAGTTATGGTTGCTGCATGAGGTTATATTTTGTACAACGTTTGTAAATATTTCGAGTTCTGTACATTTAAGTGCTGTGTGATATATTAAAGCTATTTGGAATATATTGTTAATTTTCTCTTACAGAATTTTATGGCAAGTAAAATTCAACATATTTCTAGAAGTAGCAGTATAATGTCCGGATGGCACAGCCATACTTCGTCGGCCGTGCAACATCTAGTACCTTCAAGCAGAAGAAGATCTTATACAAACTATTTGCAAATTAAGTGAGTTTTCACATTGACCCTGCGGATGTATGCATTTTTTATGTGAAGCACCACAGTAGTGATGCTTTATTGTGATGTGTTTCACATCAAAAGAATCATTGATAGCGTGGGGTTAGGCCACGTTCAGCAGCACCAAATGGAGGAATGACTCAAAAACGTGCAAGCAGACAGCGTTTCCTGATGCGGGCGAAAACCACGCATAAAATATCACCGATGATCGCGCATTGTCTTGTAACTAAAGGCAGAATTAACATACCTCTATTAATTATGTATAATATAATTATACAAGGGCGATGTACTTGGGGGCAATATTATGGAAATGGAAGAGGATGTAGATGAAGACGAAATGGGAGATAAGATACTGCGTGAAGAGTTTGACAGAGCACTGAAAGACCTGAGTCGAAACAAGGCCCCGGGAATAGACAACATTCCATTAGAACTACTAATGGCCTTGGGAGAGCCAGTCATGACAAAACTCTACCATCTGCTGAGCAAGATGTATGAGACAGGCGAAATACCCTCAGACTTCAAGAAGAATATAATAATTCCAATCCCAAAGAAAGCAGGTGTTGAAAGATGTGAAAATTACCGAACTATCAGTTTAATAAGTCACAGCTGCAAAATACTAACGCGAATTCTTTACGGACGAATGGAAAAACTGGTAGAAGCGGACCTCGGGGAAGATCAGTTTGGATTCCGTAGAAATGTTGGAACACGTGAGGCAATACTAACCTTACGACTTATCTTAGGAGAAAGATTAACAAAAGGCAAACCTACGTTTCTAGCATTTGTAGACTTAGAGAAAGCTTTTGACAATGTTAACTGGAATACTCTCTTTCAAATTCTGAAGGTGGCAGGGGTAAAATACAGGGAGCGAAAGGCTATTCACAATTTGTACAGAAACGAGATGGCACTTATAAGAGTCGAGGGGCATGAAAGGGAAGCAGTGGTTGGGAAAGGAGTTAGACAGGGTTGTAGCCTGTCCCCGATGTTATTCAATCTGTATATTGAGCAAGCAGTAAAGGAAACAAAAGAAAAATTCGGAGTATGTATTAAAATTCATGGAGAAGAAGTAAAAACTTTGAGGTTCGCCGATGACATTGTAATTCTGTCAGAGACAGCAAAGGACTTGGAAGAGCAGTTGTACGGAATGAACAGTGTCTTGAAAGGAGGATATAAGATGAACATCAACAAAAGCAAAACAAGGATAATGGAATGTAGTCAAATTAAATCGGGTGATGCTGAGGGAATTAGATGAGGAAATGAGACACTTAAAGTAGTAAAGGAGTTTTGCTATTTAGGGAGTAAAATAACTGATGATGGTCGAAGTAAAGAGGATATAAAATGTAGACTGGCAATGGCAAGGAAATCGTTTCTGAAGAAGAGAAATTTGTTAACATCGAGTATAGATTTAAGGGTCAGGAAGTCGTTTCTGAAAGTATTTGTATGAAATGTAGCCATGTATGGAAGTGAAACATGGACGAAAACTAGTTTGGACGAGAAGAGAATAGAAGCTTTCGAAATGTGGTGCTACAGAAGAATGCTGAAGATAGGGTGGGTAGATCACGTAACTAATGAGGAGGTATTGAATAGGATTGGGGAGAAGAGTAGTTTGTGGCACAACTTGACTAGAAGAAGGGATCGGTTGGTAGGACATGTTTTGAGGCATCAAGGGATCACAAATTTAGCAGTGGAGGGCAGCGTGGAGGGTAAAAATCGTAGAGGGAGACCAAGAGATGAATACACTAAGCAGATTGAGAAGGATGTAGGTTGCAGTAGGTACTGGGAGATGAAGAGGCTTGCACAGGATAGAGTAGCATGTAGAGCTGCATCAAACCAGTCTCAGGACTGAAGACAACAACAGCAACAATGTATTTATAAGGCAGTAAGGGCAATATGGCCACGATAATTTAGTGAACACTCCATACATTATTTAGTAGCTAAGACTTTCACATTTTAGAAACACAATATTATATTCTGCAGAAATGATTAGCATTTCAGTCACCTCAGTTCAGCGAGGGCCCACTTGCCTAGTAGGCACAGGGTCCGAAATGGGACCTGGTAACTTCTTTCACGCGTGATGTCATCGACGTGTATAGAATGGCGTCATGAGGTATAGCCGCCCATGCAACATTCACCTGGTTCCGCAGTTCGTCTGTGGTGATTAGCGTTGGATCACAGCGCTGCGCCCGTCGTTTTACCATGTCCCACGCATTTTCGATTGGCGACAAGTCTGATGGAGCAGGGCAAAAGGCTGACGTCCTGTGACACCAAGAAGGCACGCGTTGGTGCAGCAGCACGTGGTAGTGCATTGTCATACTGAAAAATGGCGTCTGGGGTGTTGCGCAGAAAGGATATGGCTACGGGTCGCAGGATGACATTCACTTAGATCACAGTGGTGACAGTGCCCTGGACAAGCACCAACTGTGATTTATGGTTCTAACCAGCAGCAGCCCACACTGTAAAGCAATGAGCTGGCGCTGTATGTATTGCGCAAATTCAGTCACCTTGATGACGCTCACCCTGACTGTGACGAACCAAAATTCGGCCATCGTTTTCAGACAAACAGAACCTGGATTCTTCTGGAAACATTATCTTGGTGGCATTCCTGTTCCCAAGTGACGTCGTTCAATGCATCATTGCCGTCTAGCAAGTTTCTGCACATTCGTCAAAGATAGGCGGAGAAGTGGACGATGGGCACGTAATCCACGCCGTAATAAACGGCGGCGGATTCTCACCCCTGATGATGTACGATGTGTTACACTGTTGCGCCAGAGCCGATGAGGACTCAGATTTGTCCTACATCGCAATTTGGATGACGTGACGATCTTCTCGGGTGTGGTCTTGGCTGTGCGACCTGACCCACCTCTATGGCCTTCCGTGAACCATTCTTCATACACTCGTTGCACAGCCGAAACACTTCGTCCCACACGAGCAGCAATTTCCCGGATGCATGCATCTCGTTCTCTCATGCCAATAATGCGCCCTCTTTCAAACTCACTGACCTGACGGTACGGTTCGTGCATACATCTGCAAGGCAACCTGCATATCTGCTAAAGTCACACTTATCCATTAACTTCGGTTTACAGCGACAACGAGAACCGCAGGCACATTTTACCGGTAGGCGGTGCTGGGCCACTATATCGATGTTGACCATGAACTTGTTAGCCCACGTGGTTCAAAGCTAATTGTTTCTGCAGAACATACTAGTGTAGATCTCCTGTGGATATGAACGTCCTATCTCTAGTCGTTCAATGTGTTCAGTTTTTTCCGAGCATGAGTAGATTTGTACACCTTACCGCTTGAAACAACATTATCTTTGTAACTGATACAAAGTGTGCGTGTGTGTGTGTGTGTGTGTGTGTGTGTGTGTCGCCCTCCTGCCTTCCCCTCAGAACCCGTTGTCCGTCTCCCCACACACACGCACACACACACACACACACACACACACACACACACACACAAACACACACGAGCGTGCCCACGCACGTAGATAGCCTCACTAATATACGACGGCAGCGAAGGAAATTGCCTTCGGTTCTAAAAACAGCAAAATCGATTTACCTACCGCACGGAATTTAACATCAGCATTTTATGTAAGTAAATAGCAAAACCTCTACTACATATATCCGTGTAAGTAAAACGTAAAGAAGTTGAATAACTTTGATTCTGGATAGCTTCGATGTTGTCCGCTGTTTCCATACTTCGGAACGACCGGCAGCTTACGTGACTTGTCAGTTTACCCGGGAACTCTCCAAGACAGCAACGCGCTTTTTCTCGCACTTGGTCCATCAATGTTGCAGTTATAGCTTAAGAGACATTTATTCGTTTGTTAATCGCTTCTTGTGTTTAACACTTCGTTGAAAGAGTTCTGCACTCGCCAGGCACTAGTCTCAGAATAAGGTATCAATAGTTTCCTCAACTACACACGTACACCACTGGAGGAATACTCCATGTTAGAAACGAACATCTTTTGTAAAGAGAAAAACACTAGCATGTTTTGACAACCACTTGAGGTACTGGACATAACGAAATAACCAACGTATTCCACCGATTTCTCCATTTCGTTCAAACTGCGGATGATCGAGACATTTGTCGCTTCATTTGCATTATAGCTCCAAATATGGTTTGAGAGCTTTTAATTTGTTATAATTCGTTATAGTTGCTGCTCATACCCATTCAGGTATGGCACGCAGCGTGATTATCACTCTCACGAAAGATGTCGGGAAAGCTTTTCCTTAAAATAACTGATACTCGCAAAACCACATCGGCAAATGAAACTGCAAGTGCGGTGTCCCAGTATTCTGTATCTGGCAAGATGGGTGATACCTGTAGGAGACACTGGACTCGCATTTGGGAGGACGACGGTTCAATCCCGCGTCCGGCCATCCGTGATTTCCCTAAATCGCTTCAGGTAAATGCCGGGATTGTTCCTTTGAAAGGGCGCGGCTGACTTCCTTCCTCTTCCTTCCCTAATCCGATGAGACCGATGACCTCGCTGTCTGGTCTCCTCCCCCAAAAACGACCCAACCCAACCTGTAGGAGTTCCTCACGGCCACGCTAAAGAGAGGACGACGACCTGCAAGTCGCCCATCCGACTCTGGTGTCCTGGCAGAAAATATCTCCAGAGACAGGTTTCCAGAGCGAAATCTGTGTTTCGTGAGTGCTGGACGTAGCAGACAGCACTCCACTGGCTACGCTGTCACTTACAAGCAGCCGCGATTTAGGGGAAACAGAAAAATCTCTTCAGGCAGTTGTCTAAGATGAGTGATCTTTATATTCTATTCTTATATAAAATGTATTATAAGTTGTTTGCTTCTAATAGATAAAATAAATTAATAGCCAGCGGAAAGGCGCTATCTTTACCGCTGTAGATTTCTTGATTACTAATTCCTTGACAGTTTTTGGAACGTGATAACATTGATATTTCATTACATATTCGGTAGAACTGGAAATAAATATGCTTATTGGCGCAAACTTCTTTTTATATTTCGAGATCTTCACGCGTTGATTAACCTGCAGTCCGCAGAACTCACGTTAATGCAGTCAGTAGCGCTGTGCACATTTTTGTATGTCGTGAATTGCTTCCAACGATAACTAAGCATATAAATAATATCTTAACGCCCTTTTGAGGACATTGATGTCCGAAATCGGGAGCTAATGTAATCATAGGCAAGGCTGAGATACTGCTTTATTTTAAATTGCGGGTAACGACAGACAAATTTCCTAAGTTTCAATGAAACGATTGGCACTGGCTGTAAAATACTTCTACTGAAAGTCAAAAATGGCTCTGAGCACTATGGGACTCAACTGCTGAGGTCATTAGTCCCCTAGAACTTAGAACTACTTAAACCTAACTAACCTAAGGACATCACAAACATCCATTCCCGAGGCAGGATTCGAACCTGCGACCGTAGCGGTCTTGCGGTTCCAGACTGCAGCGCCTTTAACCGCACGGCCACTTCGGCCGGCTTACTGAAAGTCAAGGCCGGTTTTGCGTCAATTGAAGACGCATCCTCAGGTGATCTGTACAAGAATTACAAAGAAAAAAACATTTATAATATATAATTTTTATAATGTATAATTCCTAGCAATGATCTGATGAATAAAGGGTACTTAAAAATGGTGTCATGTAGCAATACTTGAAGTGTACTCACAGATTCTATTTCACAACTCATTTATAAATGTTAACTGCCTTAGAATCACTCCTCTTCATTGATGTCCAGGCGTAAAAAACAAGCGCCCTAGAAGCGCTAGTCCATAATTAAAATGGAGAGGACGCATAGAACCTACAGAAATACTAACCCGGATCAAAACCGTTGGAGCAAACAAAGCGGCAGAGTAGTAGCGTTCCTAAACAAGCTGAATGTATGAACTCGATAAACGAGAAGATCCTTACTATGACACGAGCAGGGAGGTGATTGAGCGGCAGTAGGCAAGGTAGTATTGGCCGCTCTGCGATGCGGAAAATGCTTACGGGTGGCGTCAGCGGTGACGGAAATAAAACTGTCAATCTGGAATGCGTGAAGGGTGAAAGTGGCTGAATATGTGTTAACCTTCTTAAGAATAGGAGGGGGGAGGATATTAGTGTTAACGTCTCGTCGACAACGAAGTCGTTAGGGATAGAGTACAAGCTCTGATTAGGGAAGGAAGGGGAAGGTAATTGGGCGTGACCTTTCATAGGAACCATCCCGGCATTTGTCTAAAGCGATTTAGGGAAATCACGGAAAATCTAAATCAAGACGACCGGGCTCGTGTTTGAACCGACTTCCTCCCGAATGCGAGTCCATTGTGCTAACAACCGCGCCACCTCGCTTCCTCTTAAAAAAATGTAACAGTATGAAACAGACTGAGTCTCATTTATAAAACTGAAAATGGACAGTTACAACATGAAATATTAAGAAAACTTGTGTGGTAATCCGAATTCCATTTTTCAGAAATATGACACAGCATTAGTGACAAAACGCAAAACGCTAGTCTGCGGAGCGAAAGACCAGTGATAATAAAACAGTGGCTATTGGAGTAATGGCTAGCTATCTAAACAGTCAAAATTTGCTAAAAGACCCTGGTGTTGCAGCTCTGTTTTCACATTCAGGATGGAATCAGTGAGTCTTTTTAGAGAGCGATAAATGTCAACCTACTCTAATGCATTAACAGGATGGCCTTCCCTTTCGAAATGTAGTAACTGCGTATTCTTTCGGACGTCGCTGATTAGTTGGCCAGTTTCGCGCAAATGCATGCTTAGTGCTGACTTTCAGCTAAGAGTCGGTTGTGTTCTCTAATGTGGGTTCGGAAGTTTATTCCCGTCTGACCTACATATTTGGCATCACAATCTCCACAAGTGATACTATATATACCTGCAAACTTGAAGTGATCCCGAATTGCAGTCTTTGTATGTCTAAATTTTTAACCATTATTTTTAGGGATGTAAAAATCAAGAAGTATAACTGTAGAAATTTAATATTTACCTTTAGCAACATATCCTATGTAATTTACTATCAACAAATGATCTGCTACTTGCTGGGGTAAGGAGGATCAAAGCTATTGATATCAGTGGGGCAATAGTAGTATTAAATTTCGCGTTCAACTTTCGTAATATATTTTTGTTAATGTTAGAAACAACACCAGTGTCATATCCATTTGAATATGCTATAATCTGTATTCGTCTGAACTCCCGATCACGAACTTCATGCGGTAATGGGACACTATGCAATCTGTAGAGAAAAGTCCCGGATGCCACCTTTTCGAATTACAATGGGTGTTTAGATTTTATACGTATAACCATGTCGGAAGTGGTCGGCTTCCTAAAAATACAATAACTGATCGAATTCCCATCAATTCTGACAGACAGACCCAAAAAGGGAAGGGTCGACTTATTGCTTTCTTCCACAATGAACTGGATCCTTTCGTGAATTTGTCGAGTCACGTAAAGAAATACCACAATCTTGTATAGCAAAAAAATGTCGTCTATGTACTGGCACAAAAAATTGTCTGACTAGAAAAACTGCTGGATAAGAATCATAAAAATGTTGGGAAGGCAGTAAGACAGAGGTTAGTCCATTGCGAAACCCTGTTTTTGCATATATGTGCTATCCTCAGATTTAAAATAATGAAATTCCAAAACCAATTCTAGTAACTGTAGTGTGTCATCAACTTAGTCAAATGGTCCTCTATTACGTTCCCTGAGATTCTCGCTCATTATGTGACGTAGTTTGTCTGTTGGTATGCTCTAACACATATTTTTTACATCGAAGGAAACAAAGGGAGTGCTCTCCAGGATTGACAAATCAGAAAAATCTACTAATTACCTCGTCCCTACTTGAAATGTTGTAATTTACTGAGTATTTAGAATTTCCATTCAAATATTTTGCCAATAACTTCTCTAGATTAAAGCTAGGTCCAACCCTGGTGTTAATAATTGGGCAGACAGGCGTACCTTCTTCATGTAGCTTTACAGCACGTTCAAGCTTAGGGACAGAGTGTTTCGTCGGAATAATAGATTAGTTTTAGAAGGACTAAAAAGGATTTTTGAGTTCTTTGTCGTTTCTTAATGTGCGCTACATATTTGGTGGTTAGAGCGTACCTACAGAGCTTTCAATAAAAGTATTTCACAGCCAATGCGAATCGTTTCATTCAAAATACTGCTTATGGATAAATATTGTCTACTAAAAAATAAACCCATTACTGTGAAAATAAAGAAACGCAACTGAAGAGGTTCCCTTTATTTATTTGGACAAGAAGTTCATCACTTTGAACAGAAATTCGAAGTTCCTCCTCAGATTATGTAACCGTGCTAGGTGGCACAGTGGTTAAGATATTTGACATGCACAAGATACTGAAGAAAGGAGTGAGCCAGGATTGTATCCTACCCCAAATCATTTAAACAGTACGCACGTAGAACAAGCAGTAAAAGAAGCCAAAGAGAAATTTGCAAGAAGAATTGAAGTTCACGTAGAAGAAACGAAAACATTAAAGCTGGCTGATGCTATTTTAATCCTGTCAGAGAGGGCAGACTGTAGGGTGATTATAATTAATGGTTCAAATGGCTCTGAGCACTATGCGACTTAACTTCTGAGGTCATCAGTCGCCTACAACTTAGAACTAATTAAATCTAACTAACCTAAGGACATCACACACATCCATGCTCGAGGCAGGATTCGAACCTGCGACTGTAGCGGTTGCTCGGCTCCAGACTGTAGCGCCTAGAACCACACGGCCACTCCGGCCGGCGATTATAATTAATGTTCCAGTATATAGCGCTGTAAAGAAAGAAACCGCTGCTCAGAATGACGTCAAATTTGAATGGAAGAAGGGGAAACGTTATCGAAAAACAAAAAGAAATTAATGAAAATTTTACCCCTAGAAAGCCCTGTAAGCGTCAGAACATGCAAAATAAAAGACGAAGGATACACAGTTTGCATCTGAGACGCTCGGCATGATTGTCTCAATGCAGGATAGTACAGAACCCGTCTCCTCGAAGACATATGGCCTTAAGGTAAACGATGCCGTCAACGTGTACCACATAGTTACCTTCGCAGAGTAGAGCGGTACCGTTTGAAGTGCGAGCGGATATTCCGTTGCCCATATTCTGCAATTCTGTGTATCGACATGTCCTTGGAGGTGGGCTTCATCTATCACCAGAACGTTCCATGGTCATTCATTGCCCACTTTCGTGAGAGCAGGAAATTCTAGAACAAACATTTGTCTTACTGACAGGTCGGCATGAAACAAATCTTGAACATGGGTAATTTTGTATGGATAGCAATCGAAAATGTTTCGTAAAATTTTATGCACCACGTTCAGAGACACGTCCAAAGTTCGGGCTGTTGTTTGGGCACTGCAAGTTTGTAAATCTCCGCTCGAGACCCCCTGCAGTGTTGTGGCGACCTCTTCTGTAGACATCGGATCAATTGTTTTCCTCCCTGTATCTTTTCGACTTTGGTAATCACTTTATGCACACTGACGTACAGAGTGTACCACGTATCTTTTATTTTACCTCCAAAATAAGTGGCAGAAGTAGAAGTAAGAGATTAGAAGACATCGGCTGTCAATTGTAATAGAAGGAAATTCTTTCGTCAAGACGATAAATAGGCTAGCATCGGATATAAATATAATCGTTTAGGACTTTATTCTGAAGGTATCTACCCGTGTTTTAGCCTTAACTTGGAGTGAAACGTGGGCAATGAAACAACGTAGACGTGGTGAGAATCGAAGCCTTTCGAATATGATGTTAATGAAGACTGCAGAAGACTGGATGGGTAGATTTCATAAACAGAAGAGGTACTAGACTGAATGGAGAAGTTTTACGCTGCTACTTGACAAACTGAAGGGATAGTTTAATAGGATACATTTTCAGGCATCAAAGAATGGTCGGTGGGAGGATACGTGCCGACAAAAATTATAGAGGGGAAGGCTTGATATAGTAAGTTGGTTCAGATTGATGTAGACTGCAGCAATTATCAAGAGACGGAAGGAATTGGGCAAGACAGACTGGCACATAATGCATCTTCAGATTGAGCAATTCATCGACAACGAATATATTTTTTACAAACAAAGTTCCGATGACTGTCTATAACGGTTTTTCTAGGTATTATATCCGATACATGTTTCAGAGTGAAAGGTCCGCTCGTCAGGTTTTCCAGCAATCAGTCGATGTTTTCCACCATGACGTGATGAATTTGAGGCACTAGTGTATTGTGAGAAGCTGGTTTACTGTGAGCCGAGCGGACATTCCTCTAATACTGATTCGTTTACAGTGCGCAAATATACAGTTAATAAAGAGCAAGTTACGACAACATGAACCATCAGCATTATAATTGCTGGTGACTACTTACTGCAATTGTGACACGTCAATTAATAACATAGCGGAATGTTGTACTGATTCTCTAAAATCCGTCAGGGAATAGGTTATTAAATACTGAGTAGTCGTATTTTGCCTCCCACATTACGGGATTAGTTTCACGATTAGTTCGAGCATTCACTCAGTATTGGTTGCGACACTTGACACCCATTCGGTGTAACCCACTTTTAAATCCCAACATAGCCATCTAGATTCCCAAATCCATTTAAAGCAAAATGTGGAATAATTCCATTCTAAAAGATGCGATCGATCTCCTCCTCCTCCTGAATCTGGGCTTATATTCCCTCTCGAATAACCGCGACTTCTACGTCACCATACACCCCAGTCTTCCTTACTTCATGCTATACTGTGATAAAAACTCTTGTTTCGATAATACATTTTAATAAGATTAATTCACATAATAAGGTACTACGAACTAACTACTAACTAAGATTTTGAAAATTTATTCCAAAAAACTTTCGCTAAGCAATCAGAAAAGATTAACAAGCCTGCTTCACGAGTAGGTAACACAATGTTGTTTCCTCATTGCAGAGGGACACAAAAATACTCAACATACATTCTTTTGTCAATCGTACCAGTAGTTTCACTTAACGTCAGTTGAGTGTTAATGAAAACAGTAAATATTTGAATAAAGAAATGTAATACGTAATAGCCAGATGCAACTGTTGTTCAACAGTGACATCCACCACAGAACTAAAGTGAGAAGGCAGTGTTTTTGTGATGAAGCAGCTGAATTTCTGAAACAGTGTGATACACTCGTCCGATAACTGTCTCAAAAACAGAAGTTAACGAATCATTTGCAGGTCAGTTAAGTTATCATGTGCTCCCTGGAGTCCCCCAAGGTTTTGTCTTTGGTCTACTGTTTTTCTCGTTATACTTCCATAGCGTTTAATTTGTGCTTCACTCTTGTAACTACCAATCAGATCCTGATGATATTCACTTCTACCTAAGTTTCAGCCCTGAGAATATTTCTGTTGTCCTATTAGGTATGAATGATTATCTCTGTTCAGTATCATGATGGACACAAAACATGAGTCTTATATTAAGTCCTAAGAAGTCTCAGGTCATTCTCGTATCATACCGAAAGCAGACCAGCAGACAGTTGTGTCAAAAAGTTTCTCCAGTATTTATCACTGGTACCCAGTTATCGCTTCAAAAATCAGTAAGACTTTGGCGTAATAGTAGATGAGAATCTAAATTGGTAAGAACGAGCTGTCGCAGAGGCTGGAAACCTGTCTCCTGTCAACATGCAATCCAAAAAGTTACGAAAGTGTTTAACCTCAGATTGCCGGCCGGAGTGGCCGTGCGGTTCTAGGCGCTACAGCCTGGAGCCGAGCGCCCGCTACGGTCGCAGGTTCGAATCCTGCCTCGGGCATAGATGAGTGTGATGTCCTTAGGTTAGTTAGGTTTAATTAGTTCTAAGTTCTAGGCAACTGATGACCTCAGAAGTTAAGTCGCATAGTGCTCAGAGCCATTTGAACCATTTCACCTCAGATTAAAGAAAAATTAGTCCGGTCATCAGTCCTGCCAAATCTTTGCTGCTACGATGCAGTTCAACAGGACACAAACAGTGACAATTCCAGACGACTCGAGCTAGCGACGAATGCTCGAGTAAGATGTGCACGAAGTCGCTGTTGTTCGGGCGTCAGTCACAGTTCTTTGAATCTAGGTGCATCATTCTCTAGGTACAACACTATACTTAATAGGAAGCAATAATATGTTGCAGACACACATCTTAGAATCTGAGAATAGAAAATAGTGCATTGAGGATGGCTAGCTGCTAGTCGAAATCTGTATTTGCGTAACAAAATCTAAAAATGGACGACTGATTGCTGCACTATATAATATATACATCTTCATAAACACATGAGACACACAGTGACATCGGAGTTAGTCCTCAACAGAAAACAATATAGTCTTTCTCAGTGTTGAAAAAAAATCTCCGTTCGTGTGATTTTCCCCTTTGTGCCGATACGCAGTACAAAATATTAAATCGCGCGGCAAGTCGGATACAAAATGAATTAAAATGAAAACTGTAAAACTTTAAATTATTGAAAGTATCAAGCGGGAACTCTCAAAATGCGCGTGTAATTAACTGTCATAACAGTAATTTGTAATAAAACGAAATAATAAAAAAACAAAAGACTAGCGTTATTACACTCTCACTCTGTTCTAGCTTTGCAGATAACGCCCACTACGGCGGCCATTTCGCATTGTAAGTTGTGAATTTTAAAGAATATATTGCAATTTATGCTAATTATGCATTTTTCTTTCATGTATATAGTGACCTTCATGCAGAAGTAAAAATAAACTTTATATTTCGAGGTTTTCAGCACGCTGGATAAACAACAAGAACGGCCGAACAAGCGATTATTCTTGGCAGACATACTGCGTAGGAATACTTTCATTATAAAGAAATGGATGGCAATCATAATTAGTAAAGAAAAGAAAGGGCATTAATTAATTTATTTCATATCAAAGTAAAAACTAAAAACTTTCGGTTAAGTATGCAAATTGGCGGCTTCTCGGCAAAACAAAGATTGCTTCGTTTAAAAAGGAAATACTTTCTTTAATTCAAAGATTTCTTTTAATTAATTTCGCTACGGTAAAGATATCCTGTCGCAATATTTTAATGTGATAACACGAAATATAATCCTTGAGATTACGTCTACATATTTGTCTCTATGGGCGCTTCACATAGACATCGATTTTGCAACAGATTCTAAAAGTGCCTCACGCAATCCTATATTAACAGGCGGTGAGTCGAGTGTTGTTAAATAATCAGAGCTCAGGGAACTATTTTACGAAAGTATAGATTCTGGTCCCCCATATTATTAGCGTTATTTCTTGTATCCGCCAAATAAGTGGTCTATTCACGCTCTTGCTGCGCGTAAGTATCAATAAAGTTAGGCTTTAAGACTTTCTTACACTCTTTTCGCCACATTCGTTGAGGACACCATAAGTATACTTCAGACGATGTCCGGAACTGGGCGGTAGCGTTACACCTTGATTTCGATATCTTGATGGAAACTTTCTTCCTGTTCCTCACTGAAATCACCAAGACTGACAGGAAATTTATTTAAATGCTTATGGGGTAAGTGCACTTTACGCTCAGATTACCTACAATTTTTGAAAGGTGGACAGGACGTTCTAGATCAATCTTTCGTATTTCTTGTTCGTAGTTCTCACCTTTGTGACTGCCCATGAATTTCCATACATCAGGCAGATGCTTCAACGTCAGTTTACCTAAATCTGAAAAATTGATAAACTTATGAATTTGAAGACCATCTTGGGAAGACTCTGCAAATGTATTTGAAGCAATTAGAATTTGTGTCCATGGGTTCAACAATTGCTTCAGGTGGTCTAGCTTGATATGGAGCGAAAGAAGAATAATTTTTGTATGTACGGGACGACGGCGGTTTGCTATTGTTAGAAAATGAAACGCTTACAGCCGTCCTTAACCATCATAGTTAGAGTGCTGACACCTAAGTTTTCAGATTATCTGCGTATCCACTTATGCTGGCCACTGATGCAATATATGTAGGGATCGTATCAACCCGTTCCGCATCAAGTACAGGCTGAAGATGGCGCATTGAAGCGCCAAAACTGGATGCAACAAAATAAATAAAATCATAAGGGCGGCTGTAGGCGTTTTATTTTTCACAACGGAAATGATTTTCTTCTAGCAAACAAATTTTCACGTATGATGTTCACAACAATACCTGTCGCACATTCTCTTGAAGGTCACGCCACTTTCATCCCAATGGTCTTGCTTCGTTGTACTGTCCCACACGCTGATGAAACGAGAGTACCTTGTGTAGCCACTTTGCTGCCCAAGCAAGATGTTGGCCATCTTCAAATCAAAAAAAAAATAAGCCACCTGTGCTGATGATAACTAAGTTTCTGCAGAACTACACTCCTGGAAATGGAAAAAAGAACACATTGACACCGGTGTGTCAGACCCACCATACTTGCTCCGGACACTGCGAGAGGGCTGTACAAGCAATGATCACACGCACGGCACAGCGGACACACCAGGAACCGTGGTGTTGGCCGTCGAATGGCGCTAGCTGCGCAGCATTTGTGCACCGCCGCCGTCAGTGTCAGCCAGTTTGCCGTGGCATACGGAGCTCCATCGCAGTCTTTAACACTGGTAGCATGCCGCGACAGCGTGGACGTGAACCGTATGTTCAGTTGACGGACTTTGAGCGAGGGCGTATAGTGGGCATGCGGGGGGCCGGGTGGACGTACCGCCGAATTGCTCAACACGTGGGGCGTCAGGTCTCCACAGTACATCGATGTTGTCGCCAGTGGTCGGCGGAAGGTGCACGTGCCCGTCGACCTGGGACCGGACCGCAGCGACGCACGGATGCACGCCAAGACCGTAGGATCCTACGCAGTGCCGTAGGGGACCGCATCGCCACTTCCCAGCAAATTAGGGACACTGTTGCTCCTGGAGTATCGGCGAGGACCATTCGCAACCGTCTCCATGAAGCTGGGCTACGGTCCCGCACACCGTTAGGCCGTCTTCCGCTCACGCCCCAACATCGTGCAGCCCGCCTCCAGTGGTGTCGCGACAGGCGTGAATGGAGGGACGAATGGAGACGTGTCGTCTTCAGCGATGAGAATCGCTTCTGCCTTGGTGCCAATGATGGTCGTATGCGTGTTTGGCGCCGTGCAGGTGAGCGCCACAATCAGGACTGCATACGACCGAGGCACACAGGGCCAACACGTGGCATCATGGTGTGGGGAGCGATCTCCTACACTGGCCGTACACCACTGGTGATCGTCGAGGGGACACTGAATAGTGCACGGTACATCCAAACCGTCATCGAACCCATCGTTCTACCATTCCTAGACCGGCAAGGGAACTTGCTGTTCCAACAGGACAATGCACGTCCGCATGTATCCCGTGCCACCCAACGTGCTCTAGAAGGTGTAAGTCAACTACCCTGGCCAGCAAGATCTCCGGATCTGTCCCCCATTGAGCATGTTTGGGACTGGATGAAGCGTCGTCTCACGCGGTCTGCACGTCCAGCACGAACGCTGGTCCAACTGAGGCGCCAGGTGGAAATGGCATGGCAAGCCGTTCCACAGGACTACATCCAGCATCTCTACGATCGTCTCCATGGGAGAATAGCAGCCTGCATTGCTGCGAAAGGTGGATATACACTGTACTAGTGCCGACATTGTGCATGCTCTGTTGCCTGTGTCTATGTGCCTATGGTTCTGTCAGTGTGATCATGTGATGTATCTGACCCCAGGAATGTGTCAATAAAGTTTCCCCTTCCTGGGACAATGAATTCACGGTGTTCTTATTTCAATTTCCAGGAGTGTACTTTCATATTGATATATTTCTTATAAAATTTTATGCAGTGGGCAAGTGGAATGGATGCACAGCGATTCCCGTTGCGTAACAGAACGCATTTGAAGCTTTTTATAGTCTGTCGATAAAAAGTCATCAGTCTTGTGGTCGACACTGCAGCAGACCCACTGCAAGTAGTACTCGCCCAGGTGTCACCTTCACTGATATGCGGAAGAACCCCTTTTTCTAGGTAAGCTTTAATTTTAGTTTGTGGCTTTATGCAGTTCATTTGTTTAAGCCTTGAGGGCAGGAGCTCAGAAACTTGCTAAGACCGACTGAGGTCTCGAATAAGATCACTGAAGTGTTCCTGGGAGAAGTGTTGAGGTATGGATATATTGGCTTCATATCCAGACCTTCAGCAACTAACAATAAAAGATCAGGACGAATTGAATACTAGCAATGCAATATATTTGTTGAATATCTGTGTGACAGAAGTCGCTTTGCTGAGTAAATCAGCATACTCCCATTCCAGTTTCTTGTGTTTATTGAAGTCTTTTTTACACATAACACAAAAATTGTCGTGGTGGTCCTTGATGCTACTCCAGGTGGGTGTAAAATGAATGTGCGCAATGGAAAATACGAAGCGTGAAAATGAAGGTATGGCGCTGTCTGACTACCTCCTGAAGCAGATCTTAGGATCTCTCAATGGTGATACTATTTCCTCCTTCTTACTTTTGAACATATAACTTACAAAATTAAACATCAATGAATGATTTAGAGAACTGGAAACTACAAAATGATAAATGTTGTTTCAACTTATACATTTACTGTAGATTAAAACCCATTTACATATCACAAATGTTTATATATCAATTTTCTAACTAATATTACTGATCAGTTGCCCAAATCTACCGTTTTTATGGATACGCGATCTAATATAAATAACAAAAGATGACTGACATCATCTAGGTACCAAATATTAGAAGACACTACTTTGAAAGATGATCTAAGGTGGTGTGCAACCTCAGTGGAAATAAAGTTACGTGATAACAGCTGTTTAGCTTTATAGCCCTAATAAGTAGAAGCGGATAGCAATATCACCGTATGTACAGTGACTGGTCCGTCGGAGTGATGGTTCTTGTACACGTTTGCGACGACGTAAGAACTCCAGCCACAAAATATGTAAAAAAAAAAAAAACCCTCATTCAAACACTAGGACGGCAGAAGGCCTTATAATCTAATACTGCCCTCTCCTCTCTGTGTTCTACAGACAAGAAACGCTAACTCCCAGCCACAAGGACGGAATTCAGCTAACGTATCAACGTGATTATAGACAGAAGAAGTGCTCTCAATCAGTGAACACTGCGTACTTACGTTGACTTCCTACCCAGAGGTGGAGTCCGGAATCGTGTAAGTTCACAATAGTACAATGCTTAACCGTACACTAACGACAAAATCTCCCGAGAGCAAAGACAGCAAGACCATCTGTACTAACAAAAGCTGATACTGAGCGACCATCAGATACGGGTGCTCAAAATGGAAGACCTCCCCGCTGGCTTCCCGGCAAAGCTCCCTCGTAACTGCAGAAGGCGAATCATAGTCTCGAAATCACGGAATCTTCTCCCTCTCTACAGATGCTTCTGAACGCCGACCAACCACATTTTATTTTGTCGTCAAGCGCTGAAAGTTTGCGAGGAGATACCTATTCCCATTAATTAGGAATTTATACAATGGTACGCTTCTCAGATGCAAAATCCTCAGAAATAACCCAGCCTGCGTGATTTCCAAGGTAACGCCTCCTCGTTCCTCTCTGTCGCGTCCAAGATTTTCAGAGTTTCTGAGTTATCCTCCCGGCCTCACTACAATACAGGCCGGCCACCGCTCTATTGTGCATCAGCGCTCAGATGCCCCAACCGTCCGTCTTGGGCTACTTCCTGTGTTAAGAAGGACCAGCACATACATCTGTGCGGCTTTTTCCACCCAGGGCCTGAGTTACGCCTGCCGTTTCGTTTCCACTGGCGTTCCAACCTCTGCTAGTACAGGCAATCATTCATTACGCCGTTTTAATAATAAAGACAACCCATCACCTTTCATGCAATAAACTTTAACAACTATTTACAAAGTATACTTGAGAATGTCGGTCTTCTTTAAATATTCCAATATACAATGTATGACCTATCAAATGATACCTAATTCCGATTGTAAATCACGGCAAAGTATGTAGATGAGTCCTTGTAAGGTGCGAAATTATAGCCACCTTACAGTGGTTTCGTGATTCTCTCCATACCATTGGCACTCCTAAGTTACACCCCTTTTTGTCTCTTTTTTCCACTTTCGAAGACGCTCCACAGAGGTCTTACAAACCTTGTCGGCAGCCCAAGGCTTATCTCTAACTATAACGAATACTGAAATATGCCAAAAATTTTTGGTTCACAGAGTTAGTTTTTTCTGCCGGTTTTCACTGCACACATATCAGCACTCATCAAGGGACGTCAGGCCACCTCATAGCGAATAATTCATGTTTTATATTTCATAACAGTAAAACACACGATATATGAAGTACAATGTTACATGACAATAACCAGTCAAACATAAATTGTAGAACAGTATAAATATAAGTAAGCTGTGACAAGTTAAGTCAGGCTAGAAGGTTTATTTGACCAACAACCTGTATCATAAAAATAGAACCGATGTGGAAAAATCAAAGACAGCTGGTATTCACCGACACCAAAATACCAGTATTCGCTGTGCCTTCTGTGGCACATAGTTTTTTCCCTTCGTCTTCACTGGCCATCGGGGCTCAATTAGAAACGGAACTCATCACTAATGACAATTCTACTCTAGTCAATGAGGTTCTAGGCCGAAGACGTGTCAGCAGACGTCCTGGACAGCGGCGAGTTACCAAGCTGACTGTCGCCCGCCATACCGCCTGACAACAAACGTGTGATGGTCTGGGGTGGCAATTCTTTTCATAGCAGGACCTCTTTGGTTGTCATCTGCGGCACCCTTACAGCGTAGCGATATGTCGACGATATCCTATGCCCCATTTTGTTGTTCTTCGTGGCAACCCATCCTCGCCATACATTTCAGCAAGGTAATGCTCGCCACACACATTGAGAGTTTGCACTGCTTGTCTTCGTGCTTCTCAAACCCGACCTCGACCAACAACGTCGCCGAATCTCTCCGCAATTGAGAACCCTTGGATCATTAGGGCCCTCTCGGGATTTTGACAATTTAACGCGCCGATTGCATAGAATTTAGCGCGATATCCCTCAGGTGGAAGTCTAGCAACTCTAAAATCAATGCCAAGCCGAATAACTGCTTTCATAAGGACTGGAGATGAACCAAAGTGTTATTGACTTGCTAAATTTTTGAAGCTCTTTCTCTACACTAAATGATTCGATTTTTCTGGCATTTTAATAATTTGTTTATCTGTACATTTACATCACGTCTATCAATTTTCGTCTCATTCGGATAACTCCTTCGTAGAGCGTATTTTTTTTACCTTCGAAAATCGTATTCTGCTGGCAATTTTATTGACACTGGACAAGGTTCCGAGAGCTGAAGCTGCTACATAGAGGGGCTAAGGGCAGATTTACGGACTTCCCTCGAGAAATGGAGATATTTTGCTATCAGACATCATCTCATACCATCTTCTAAAGGCGTAAGGGCAACAAGAAGCAACTAATTAATTAAAAGAGGGCTTCCATACATCCAAAGAAAGACAAATAACACGTAGTAAGTACGGCTCTAAGTGGTCTTGAGCGATGGCTTATTAACTGGACAAAATTCGTAATTCATGAACCGACCTTTCTTTCTCCAGTACCCACTGCCAGTGCATGTATCTGTATTATTACTATTATCACTAACACAAAACCAAGTTACATATTTTTCTATAAATAACAGTGAAGGCATTCTAGAAGTCATTTTCAACATAGTTTTTCCTTGAAATAATACTGGTATACACTTGACAACCACACATGTCACTTTTCAAAATGCCAGCCACTTTGGAAGAGATAATTTCGCATCAACGTGTGACATGTATCCATAATGTTTAACTTTGTTTTTTAATGGTACCATTGATTTTAGTTTCTTGGATAAAAAATGTTAGTATTTAATTTGCGCTACATAAAAGTGGGTTCTTCGTTCTGTTTTTAACATAATTACCAAACAGATTTTAGTATTGAAGGACGCCACTGAAATTTCATGAAAGGTTATTACATTTACTTTTTAAAAGCTATATTAAAAATGTAGAACACAAATGATACTCAGCCGCAGCTGCTTCTATGAGGACGCGCGCGAGATCCTACTAGCGCCACTCGTGGGCGCTAACCATCGGTTCTGGCCCTAGTCATATCATATTTGCTTGGTTGTGCGGTCCCTCTGGGGCTGTATGGTTATGAGTGCTGTGTGTGGGACACTGGGCTGGACGGGTGTGCCAGAGTATTCTGTGTCCTGGCGACTGCAGGAAGGTGAAACCGTTGACCGTTGCTATCGGCGCGTTTAACGGGCAATGAGTAGCTCTCGTCGCGTGCAAGTTTTGGTGTGCTAAATATGCCGAGATGCACTTGTTAGCGACTACGAGCAGTAGAGCAGTATTATCTGGTGCCTACCTGGAGTGCTGGAGCTATTGGCCTCCTTGACATTTACTGACTGTTCAGTAATTACGGCACTTGAAGATTGTTAATTTTGCCCCTCTGTTGAGCTGGCCAGGAATGCGATTCGTTTATGCCCACTTTTGGGGTTGCGTGTGTCAATATGAAGGTTTCTCTTAGCGGAAAGCTAGTATTTTGCAATGTTAATCTGGTACTTGAAATCATTATTTAATACTACTGCTTGTAATTTATTTCTTGTAGACCTTTATGGCTCTTGCTGGGGCGAGTTATTGGTTTTGGCCTGTAACTAAAGCTGCGTGCGCTCAGTCAAAGGATACGCACGTGCGGGTCATGCGTGTGTGTATGCTCTTCTGCACACTCTTGCTCTGTGTTCAGGGGCCCTTCGGGTTGTAGGTGTACATCTTAACCGGTCATCTGCCATTTGGTGCGTATTCAAATTACAGTGTCTATTAGTCCCTAAGAGGCCCCAGTAAAGGTATACCCTGACATATTTATTATTGATTGAATTATTATGTAAGTAGTCTTTTAAATGACTTTGTACATTGTTTTTTGTTGTTGCTAGAAAGATTAATTGCAATATTTATGAGCAGGTCGCTCCTACACTGCAGTTTTAATAGTTGGCTTTCTTGAAAACCTTTAATTGCCTGTTTAAGTATTGCTGTGTATGTTAATTTCTATCAAACTTGTTTGCTGTTTCTTGTTTGGTATACGTTGACAGCCTTGTATCGGCAGCGGCTGCCGTGTTGCGGTTCTGCTGGTCCGGACCAGGGACGCGTTTTTCTTCTTGATGAAACGTCCCCTTAGAAAATTTTATGAATGACTGTGCTGATAAACCTCTTACACTATTTGATTTTCAAACAGCTGAGCAGAACTGGACGTACTCAGACATTTCGCTCTTTACCTGTTCCGATCAACACTAAACTTACACAAACTATTTTTAGCGCAACGCAATCTGACTTTCAATAATCCCTACAAAAGAATGGCCCTGACTAACAATAACATATACCTTTCATGAATCACTTACCTCACAAAAATCGAACTACTGCAATACAGCGAGCGCCAATAATGCCAGCAAAATAAAAGATTCTAACTACTGAAGGCACTAACTACTGATAGGCATGTCAGCAAATGAAAGATTTTAATAGAGAACAAACAATGTATTTACCTTAATAATGCTTCAAATATATCAGTTCATGACATCCAGTCTTACAAATTTACTCTCTCTGATGGAACACGTCCAGATCATCCGCTCTCAAAACTCCACAATCTCTCTCTCCACATCCACCACTGCTGGCGGCTCACCTCCAACTGCGCAACTCTACGCACTGTTAACAGCCAACTGCCCAACACTACAATGGCGAATATTCCAACAATGCCAACCAGCCACAGACTGCACACAGCACAGCCAGTGATTTTCATACACAGCGCTAGGTGACGTTACCAAGATAAAAACCTAAACAGCATACTTGCATTGGTAACTGATAGTAGGCTTATGAATGAATTGTTATTAATAAAAAATATTTGTTTGAGAATGATAAATGACGCATCAAGTTGAGCCACCCTTCCATATGTTTTACTTAATACAGATCCTTGTTTTGGGTCTTAGCCGAATGAAGCGTTCGGCTTAGCATGCCACACACGCTTTTGCGGATCTCCCGTCCCATTGACAAGTCGTATAGTTTACTGCGATTCTTTTGACATCGTGCTGTGATGGGGGTGTCGCTGAATTAGGACTTGACTTTAGTGACTTTGGGGAAGTAATTTACTCAGTGTTCCTATTATTGTAAGGTCTTTGTGGGCGTGTGATGAGAGCGTTTGGTCAAACTGAGTGAGCCGTGTCGTCTGGTTTTTCCGACCTGTTGTACCTTTGCTTACTGGCGCAATCCGTTTCTTGTCACGCCATCGGATGGCTCTTCGGTCTTCTTCTAGTTGGCTCCGTGGTCAGAGGCAGGCTATTGACGGACGGTGGGGGGAGTGAGAGAGAGAAATGTGTGACGAACGGTGAGCGTGCCATAACGGGGCCTGATTGGCGGTCGCTTGTCCAAGTGGGTGGCTACTTGTACGGGGTCGTGTTGGGATGAAGTGTTGGGCTCTACGCTGTTTCGCCCGATTGAGTATCTGGATTTGGGCGTGATCGTGTGCTGATGTCACCGTGATCACGTTGGCTTTCTCTGGTAACTGCCCGTCCTACCTTATTTCTGGGGAAGGTCTGGTTTCCCCGTTCACTCACTAAGTCTGCCCGGCGCCCTCTGCGTGAACTCCGCTTATGGGTGATGTATCTGTGTGTATTTAGACTGTTTTCCTTTTCACTGCAGTTCAGCATTTTGGTGATCTTTGTTATTAGTGCTAGGGTATGAAAATAATTTAGTTGTAATATGTTCTAGGGCATCACATATAATAGTGACCACTGAGGTCGAATATCGAGTGTGACCTTTGAGGTGGCAAGTTCTTGCTTCCCGACTTGTCCATAAATTGTGACATCGTGCATGGTCGTGGTAAGGAAACGTCAGCGGTTCGATGAATGTTGGCTGGTTTTCTGTACTCACGTTGGAAATTCTTGGTGAGATCCAGCACTTCTCTTAAAGCAAGGAATTTGTTTGCTATTGTTTCATAACAACTGTGATGTCGTGCTTAGGTATTAGCGCTCAAGCATTTCTTGCTACTTTTAAGTTTACTTAAGTGAATATTTTTTGCGGGTCTTGTCAACAAAAAATGGCTGAAATGGCTCTGAGCACTATGGGACTTAACATCTGAGGTCATCAGCCCTATAGAACTTAGAACTACTTAAACCTAACCAACCTAAGGACGTGGCACACATCCATGCCTGAGGCAGGATTCGAACCTGCGACCGTAGCGGTCGCACGGTTCCAGACTGAAGCGCCTAGAGCCGCTCGGCCACAGTGGCCGGCTCTTGTCAACAGTTGGCAGTTTAATCAAATTACGTTTTGTCATTACTGTTGAACGATTAACCGGTTAGTCACCTTTGTTTCAATTATGCAGTCGTAAAATTTAGTTTGGTCGATGTCTGGGGCGGAGTTTGCATTTCGTATTCTTGTGTCGGGCCTTGAGAATGTACTTATTTTTGATGCTCATTCTTGCATGAATTGTATGTCTTTTTTTGCACTTGGGTTCTCGAGTTGTTCGTAGTGTTGGAGCCGTTGGTCGCGGCGTGTTATCCAGTATCCGCCGATTCACGGGGCACGGCTGGCCCACGTCGACTGTGTGTGTGTGTGTGTGTGTGTGTGTGTGTGTGTGTGTGTGTGTGTGTGCGGCGTAATGTCCCTCCGACTGTCTTGCGGTAGACACCGAGGAGGCGCGGCATCCTCGATTGCTACAGCATCTCCCTATACGTTGAGCTCTTAATCTCTATGGCATTCGGACGTACGTTCAAATCAGTGTCAGCTACTCTAAACCATCCTAGTCAAGTCTTGCCTTGGCCAGACCGGTTTTATCTTGTCATTGTCTTCCTTAACGTTTGCCTGATTTCAAGATCTTTAAATTCTTAATTGTAGATTACTGTAAATTTTACAATCATTACCTTTCCGTTCCAAAATCATTACTGCCCAAAGTGCGCTCCAAATCTTTTATCGTAATCCCTTACCTGTAAATTTTAAAATATTGTGAAATGCTAAACTTGTAAAATTTTGAATATTGTAACATTCCTCTATGAAAAGTTGCTAATGTCGAGGTTCCTCCAGTTTTGTACGATACTGACACTGTAAACTGAAGTTGTACTTTGGTTTCTAAACTGCTAGCGCAAAAGCGTCCCCACGTTATTTTAATTGTAATCCTAAAATCGTAAAATTTTTCTAAAATGTACCCCTTTCGTTATTTTAAATTACCTAATAGGTGGTTTTAAAATTGTTATGGTAATGCGCCTCTTTAACTGTAGAGAAGTCACATTTGCGTGGTCGAAAATTTACGGGTGCCTAAACAGTTCTAGAATTGGTTTTACGAATGTTGAAATTGTTATTTTAAAGTGGCATTACTTGTGCCGAAAAGGCAAAAAATCTGTTAAGTTTGGTCTTTCTGGTTTGTCTCCCTGAAATCACTACTAATCTGTATGTTGTTATAAGTATATCTTGTTAAATAAAGAATACTAACTATTGTGAAACAACATATGGCTTTCCGTAAACTACGTCTGCACCTTCCTCCCGCCCGTTAACTTTTATTCTGGCAGGGCCACTGAGATCTCATTGAGCACTGAGTTTCTTGATTTCTTTAAAAAGTAAGTTAAACATTTTAAGTGTTTTAGGCACCCAGTAGTTTAAGTACTTGATTATGTGCAACAGCCTTGTGGCCTGTGAGTGCAGTATTATTGTTTGCTTCGGGTTTTACACGTGGGTGGTGTTAGGCCGGCGTGGCCGTATCTTGTCTGTATGGGATTAGAATAACACTGTCTTGACACCAGAGTGTATTCATTAGGGTTACACTCCCTAGTAGTGTTAGCAAAAGGAAAATTTAACGTGACGTTGTACCTCCTAATGGTGAGGTGGCTAATCGACTTTCGGTATCATAATTATATGTACTCGTATCAAATTTCGACGATACAGACGGCCGTACCGTAGGTGCAACCACAACGGAGGGGTATCTGTTGAGAGGCCAGACAAAACGTGTGGTTCCTGAAGAGGGGCAGCAGCCTTTTCAGTAGTTGCAGGGCCAACAGTCTGGATGATTGACTGATCTGGCCATGTAACACTAACAAAAACGGACTTTCTGTGTTGGTACTGCGAACGGCTGAAAGCAAGGGGAAACTACAGCCGTAATTTTTCCCGAGGGCATGGAACTTTACTGTACGATTAAATGATCATGGCGTCTTCTTGGGTGAAATATTCTGGAGGTAAAATAGTCCCCCATTCGGATCTCCGGGCGGGGACTACTCAAGAGGACGTCATTATCAGGAAAAAAGAAACCTGACATTCTACGGATCGGAGCGTGGAATGTCAGATCCCTAAATCGCGCAGGTAGGTTAGAAAATTTAAAAACGGAAATTGATAGGTTAAAGTTTGATATAGTGGGAATTAGTGATGTTCGGTGGCAGGAGGAGCAAGACTTTTGGTCAGGTGAATACAGGGTTATAAATACAAAATCAAATAGGGGTAATACAGGAGTAGGTTTAATAATGAATAAAAAAAATAGCAGTGCGGGTAAGCTACTACAAACAGCATAGTGAACGCATTATTGTGGCCAAGATAGAAACGAAGCCCACGCCAACTACAGTAGTACAACTTTATATGCCAACTACCTCTGCAGATGATGAAGAAATTGATGAAATGTATGATGAGATAAAAGAAATTATTCAGATACTGAAGGGAGACGAAAATTTAATAATCATGGGTGACTGGAATTCGAGAGTAGGAAAAGGGAGAGAAGGAAACGTAGTAGGTGAATATGGATTGGGGGTAAGAAATGAAAGAGGAAGCCGCCTGGTATTATCTTCCACAGAGCATAACTTAATCATAGCTAAAACTTGGTTCAAGAATCATGAAAGAATGTTGTTTACATGGAAGATTCCTGGAGATACTAGAAGGATTCAGATAGATTATATAATGGTAAGACAGAGATTTAGGAACCGGGTTTTAAATTGTAAGACATTTCCAGGGGCAGATGTGGACTCTGACCACAATCTATTGGTTATGAACTGTAGAGTAAAACTGAAGAAACTGCAAAAAGGTGGGAACTTAAGGAGATGGGATCTGCATAAACTGACTAAACCAGAGGTTGTACAGAGTTTCAGGGAGAGCATAAGGGACCAATTGACAGGAATGGGGGAAAGAAATACAGTAGAAGAAAAATGGGTAGCTTTGCGGAATGAAATGGTGAAGGCAGCAGAGGATCAAGTAGGTAAAAAGACGAGGGCTAGTAGAAATCCTTAGGTAACAGAAGAAATATTGAATTTAATTGATGAAAGGAGAAAATATAATAATGCGGTAAATGAAGCAGGCAAAAAGGAGTACAAACGTCTCAAACAAGAGATCGACAGGAAGTGCAAAATGGCTAGGCAGGGATGGCTAGAGGACAAATGTATGGATGTAGAGGCTTATCTCACTAGGGGTAAGATAGATACTGCCTACAGGAAAATTAAAGAGACCTTTGGAGAAAGAGAGCCACTTGTATGAATATCAAGAGCTCAGATGGAAACCCAGTTCTAAGCAAAGAAGGGAAAGCAGAAAGGTGGAAGGAGTATACAGAGGGTCTATACAGGGGCGATGTACTTGAGGACAATATTATGGAAATGGAAGAGGATGTAGATGAAGATGAAATGAGAGATACGATACTGTATGAAGAGTTTGACAGAGCAATGAAAGACCTGAGTAGAAACAAGGTCCCAGGAGTATAGAACATTCCATTAGCACTATTGACGGCCTTGGGAGAGCCAGTCCTGACAAAATTCTACCATCTGGTGAGGAAGATGTATGAGACAGGCGAAATACCCTCAGACTTTAAGAAGAATATAATAATTCCAACCCCAAAGAAAGCAGGTGTTGACAGATATGAAAATTACCGAACTATCAGTTTAATAAGTTACAGCTGCAAAATACTAACGCGAATTCTTTACAGACGAATAGAAAAACTGGTAGAAGCCGACCTCGGGAAGTATCAGTTTGGATTCCATGGAAATGTTGGAATACGTGAGGCAATACTGACCTCACGACTTATCTTAAAGATTAACGAAAGGCAAACCTACGTTTCTAGCATTTGTAGACTTAGAGAAAGCTTTTGAAATTGTTGACTGGAATACTCTCTTTCAAATTCTGAAGGTGGCAGGGGTCAAATATAGAGAGCGAAAGGCTATTTACAATTTGTACAGAAACCAGATTGCAGTTATAAGAGTCGAGGGACATGAAAGGGAAGCAGTAGTTGGGAAGGGAGTAACACAGGGTTGTAGCCTCTCCCCGATGCTATTCAATCTGTATATTCAGCAAGAAGTAAAGGAAACAAAAGAAAAGTTCGGAGTAGGTATTAAAATCCACGGACAAGAAATAAAATCTTTGAGGTTCGCCGATGACATTGTAATTCTGTCATAAACAGCAAAGGACTTGGAAGAGCAGTTGAACGGAATGGACAGTGTCTTGAAAGGAGGGTATAAGATGAATATCAACAAAAGCAAAACAAGGATAATGCAATGCAGTCGAATTAAGTCGGGTGATGCTGAGGGAATTAGATGAGGAAATGAGACACTTAAAGTAGTAAAGGAGTTTTGCTATTTGGGGAGCAAAATAACTGATAATGGTCGAAGTAGAGAGGATATAAAATGTAGACTTGCAATGGCAAGGAAAGTGTTTGTGAAGAGAAATTTGTTAACATCGAGTATTGATTTAAGTGTTAGGAAGTCGTATCTGAAAGTATTTTTATGGAGTGTAGCCATGTATGGAAGTGAAACGTGGACAATAAATAGTTGAGACAAGAAGAGAATAGAAGCTTTCGATATGTGGTGCTACAGGAGAATGCTGAAGATTAGATGGGTAGATCACATAACTAATGGGGACGTATTAAATAGAATTGGGGAGAAGAGGACTTTGTCGCACAACTTGACTAGAAGAAGGGATCGGTTGGTAGGACATATTCTGAGACATCAAGGGATCACCAATTTAGTACTGGAGGGCAGCGTGGAGGATAAAAATCGTAGAGGGAGACCAAGAGATGGATACACTAAGCAGATTTAGAAGGATGTAGGCTGCAGTAGGCACTGGGAGATGAAGAAGCTTGCACAGGATAGAATAGCATGGACAGTTGCATCAAACCAGTCTCAGGGCTGAAGACCACAACAACAACATTGAGCAAGCAGTAAAGGAAACAAAAGAAAAATTCGGAGTAGGTATTAAAATCTATGGAGAAGAAATAAAAACTTTGAGGTTCGCTGATGACATTGTCATTCTATGAGAGACAGCAAAGGACTTGGAAGAGCAGTTGAACGGAATGGTCAGTGTCTTGAAAGGAGGATATAAGACGAACATTAACGAAAGCAAAACGAGGATAATGGAATGTAGTCGAATTAAATCGGGTGATGCTGAGGGAATTAGATTAGGAAATGAGACACTTAAAGTAGTAAAGGAGTTTTGTTATTTGGGGAGCAAAATAACTGATGATGGTCGAAGTAGAGAAGATATAAAATGTAGACTGGCAACGGCAAGGAAAGCGTTTCCGAAGAAGAGACATTTGTTAACATCGAGTATAGATTGAAGTGTCAGGAAGTCGTTTCTGAAAGTATTTGTATGGAGTGTCGCCATGTATGGAAGTGAAACATGGACGATAAATAGTTTGGACAAGAAGAGAATAGAAGCTTTCGAAATGTGGTGCTACAGAAGAATGCTGAAGATTAGATGAGTAGATCACATAGCTAATAAGGAGGTACTGAATAGAATTGGGGAGAAGAGGAGTTTGTGACACAACTTGACTAGAAGAAGGGATCGGTTGGTAGGACATGTTCTAAGGCATCAAGGGATCACAAATTTAGCATTCGAGGGCATCGTGGAGGGTAAAAATCGTAGAGGGAGACCAAGAGATGGATACACTAAGCAGATTGAGAAGGATGTAGGTTGCAGTAGGTACTGGGAGATGAAGAAGCTTGCACAGGATACGGTAGCATGGAGAGCTGCATCAAACCAGTCTCAGGACTGAAGACCACAACAAGAACAACATCCAATTTCTTGCCTTGGAGTAGGCCTGGAGTTTACAGTTGCAGTGGAGATGTATTATTTAACGTTTGTTGAACTTATATTCAAGTCCTATTGTGGGATTAGCCCATAGTGTTGATGCTAACCGCGCGGTTAGTGTGCCGCCGCAGGTTTATTTAATAAATTAACTGTTCGTAATCGGAACACCATTGTACTGCACAGTTGACTTGTTCTTATAGCACCATTTGTAATTTTATGTATACGCAGAAGTCCTAATATTAATTTAAAAACCTTCACTGTTGGTATGAATTTGGCAAGAGTCTTTGTAACTGTTAGTTGGCTTATGAAGGAATTATTAATAAATGTTTGTCTGAGAATGATAAATGACGCATCAAGTTGAGCCACCCTTCCACGTGTTTACCTTAAGTTAATCAAAAATGGTTCAAATGGCTCTGAGCACTATGGGACTTAACATCTATGGTCATCAGTCCCCTAGAACTTAGAACTATTTAAACCTAACTAACCTAAGGACATCACACACATCCATGCCCGAGGCAGGATTCGAACCTGCGACCGTAGCAGTTGCGCGGTTCCGGACTGAAGCGCCTAGAACCGCTCGGCCACAGCGGTCGGCTTAAATTAATCCCCATCCTTGTTCTGGATCTGACACTAATAAAGGGGCGGCTAGCTATGATTACATACCGAGGTCAGTTGCATGGAAAAGTAAGCAGCAAGCTCAGTTTAACTGATTAACTTTAGTGTCAAGCGGTAACTTGGTCAATTGATTTGTACGATGAATCATCACGACTTAAACATAATGGCATGTAAATTCGAGTGTTTGCAAGATGATGTATTTTTGAGGGTTTTCATTTATACACGTATTTTGTCTGATTCCTATTAGGTTCTTGTATTCACGTAGCACTGAAGACAGCTACAGTAGCTGAAATTGATCTGCAATAATGTTAAGACGACTCATTTTTTAATTCTCCATATTCATTGCTGTACATACTGCCATTACTGCTATTTACATACCGCTCATGTACCATACAAATTGTAATACTTACTATGAATGCGTCATTAGGTGTAACACAGGCTCTGGAGGCCCTAATCTTACCATGTTTATAGTCTAGTCACTCTAGTGTTGCTTTTTTACTCAAATTTGGCCATGTTAAACAATTTTTTTGTTTGTATTCTAGTGGTAGAGTTTTTACTCGAATGCGGCTATTAAAAATTTCAATTGCCGCTATGTAGTGGAATGAAAAAAACTTCAGACATAAGAAAACTTCGAACAGAATTTATTTTAAATTTATCAGTGCCTCATTGTATTGTAGCTACAAAATAAAATGAAATTGTTAATGGTCAGATTTATACACATTTGTCTTGACATGATACCTTGGCAGGATTGTTTGTAAGTCAGCCAGCGAAAATTATTTCTACTGTTAAGACAACTTCCTCCTTGAGTTGACGGGATTTCGTTGCCACATTACAAAGCCTCTGCATACTTAATGCCTTCATAGTTGAAACCATCTCTTGACGGCTGTTGTTGTGAAGGACACAACATTTGATAACGTTAACAGCGAAGGTTCTGCTTAACAGTGATAGGTCTGTGAAATATTCTCCATTTATTCATTTTGGTAAAAATCCATTTCTTGAAGGACGGGAAACTTCCAATATATGGTCTCTGAGAAAATTAGATTAGGTAAGGTGGTATTGAAAGCCTTGTCAGTCT
This sequence comes from Schistocerca piceifrons, assembly GCF_021461385.2. Taxonomy (NCBI): domain Eukaryota; kingdom Metazoa; phylum Arthropoda; class Insecta; order Orthoptera; family Acrididae; genus Schistocerca; species Schistocerca piceifrons. The sequence goes on from NC_060144.1 coordinate 282,173,089, forward strand.
TTGTTACTGATGAATGGCTGCACTTTTGTTGGTAACTTATCAAACTACTAATTACTCACTTGAACATAAATTACTTCCATATTCTCTTAAATCTCTAAATAATGACAGGAGCGCTCCTTTTAGTAGCCTGAACTAACCAGTGGGTGACCCAAAACCTGCTCTTGCGTTTCTTAATGCATTCATAAACCAAATAAGCAAACACCGCCTCTTCTTTCTGCTTCCATACGGGTTGGCCTCCAATCTAGTGGTGATGCGCGAATATCGCTGCGATGCCGCCGTGTCTGCACTGAAACGATTTCTGGCGCTGCAATCTCGATGCAGGCACGCACGGCTGTTCCTCGCTCGTGTGCGTCGAGTACACACGGCCGCAACGCAGCAACAATCACGTAGCAGTAATACATTGGAATCCCACCAGTACGCAAGTAGGCAAAAGAAAGCAGACTATACTTCCTTATTTGGTTTATGAATACATCAAGAAACACAAATGGAGGTTTTGTACTCACCCAGTGATTAGTTCACAGCTGCTGAACGGATCGTTCGCGACACTGTGTATGGATTTCAGAGAAGAAAATCGTAAATTCATAATATTCGAATGAATGTACAGTCATTTGATCAATTAAGAGTAAAGCCAACTGGTCATCTTTCCAGTTAATTGGGTAGTATCTGCACTCTTTACAGACGTGCATTATCAGTACATAATCGGCCTCTTAACACTGTAAAATAGTAAGGAATGGTTGTAAATCTGTGTGAGAAGTCTTGCACAAAGAGTGCACACCGAAATCCACAAAAGAAAGCGGACTAAAAAATTCCAGGGGATTTGAAAAGTGTACTTTGTTTAATGGACAATGAAAACCCTTTAACTGAAGGAGGAAGTTCAATTAATAGCAGAAGAAATGTTTTCCCTGGTTACTTTTTACTCAACGCTGGCAAAGTATCATGGCGAGACAAATGTATGTAAATCCGGTTGGCACCGGCCGAAGTGGCCGTGCGGTTAAAGGCGCTGCAGTCTGGAACCGCAAGACCGCTACGGTCGCAGGTTCGAATCCTGCCTCGGGCATGGATGTTTGTGATGTCCTTAGGTCGGTTAGGTTTAACTAGTTCTAAGTTCTAGGGGACTAATGACATCAGCAGTTGAGTCCCATAGTGCTCAGAGCCATTTGAACCATTTTTGAAATCCGGTTGGTAACAGTCGCAGTGACCGTTGAATTAATTTCTGCCGAAATGTGAAACTATTCATAATCAATTAACCATAATTAAAGTTCCAATTTCAAAATGCTGTAGAAAGAGAACCACTGCTCAGAATTAAGACACATTTGAACAGCATGGCCGGCCGGAGTGGCCGTGCGGTTAAAGGCGCTACAGTCCGGAACCGCGTGACCGCTACGGTCGCAGGTTCGAATCCTGCCTCGGGCATGAATGTGTGTGATGTCCTTAGGTTAGTTAGGTTTAAGTAGTTCTAAGTTCTAGGGGACTGATGACCACAGCAGTTAAGTCCCATAGTGCTCAGAGCCATTTTTTTTAACAGCATGGGTCGAGCGGTTCTAGGCGCTTCAGTCCGGAACCACGCGGCTGCTACTGTCGCAGGTGCGAATCCCGCCTCGGGTATGGATGTGTGTGACGTCCTGAGGTTAGTCAGATTTAAGTAGTTCGCAGTCTAGGGGACTGATGAACCCAGATGTTAAGTCCCATAGTGCTTAGAGCCATTTGAACCATTGTTTGAACAGCATGTTACTGATGTAGAACAGAATGTCGTGTGGAACAAAAAAAAAAGGTAACGAATATTTGATCAATAGATGGCGCAGTAAAAGTCAAAATATGCACACTAACAGAAGCGCGTTACACGGCTGTTCTCGGTTTGAGTCCAAGACGCCCAGCCTAACTGTCTCTATGAAGGATCGCTCGTTACTGGCAATAGTCTTGTACGAGAACGGTGATTGTATGCCAGTAGCCCTGCAGAAGTTCGGACACTCAAGTGTGTGGAAAAAGGCACTGATCCGATATCTGCTAAGGGTGTGGGGCAAAATGATTACAAAATTCCATCTTCTTTTGAAGTGCTGTTGTCAGAGGGAGGAAAGCGGTTGATAGGACGTCTTTTGCAGGTGTGGCCACAGCGTTGTAGGAGGGGTTGAGCGGTGATGTGCAAACATGCAGTGCACGAGAAACTGCCGGAACGTTGGACATGACTACGAGCACGGTGCTTAAAATCCTACGAGACATCCGGCATTGCTAGCCATACAAGATCACTCATGTTCAGGTGTTGCTTCCTGTTGATCTGCCAGCGAGACAAACGTTCTCTCTAGAATTTCTTGCTCGCATGGAAATGAACAATGAAGTACCACAGAATATTCTGCGAAAAGACGAAGCCCATTTCCTTCTCCAAGGATATCTCAATACGCAGAATTGCAGAATACGGCAACCGGTACCACCTCATTAAGTTTACTGTGGGGTGCGGGTTGATGACATCTTACATCGTAGTTATACAAGTGGCGTCTGTTTAATCCAGCAGCCACTATGAATCAAGACACAACGGAATTACAGACATTGGCTGCGAGAGGGTATTTGCTTAACTCAGTGGGGAAAGGTTTAAAATCCTGGCCCCGTACAAATTTTCAACCTTTCGCCACTGATTTAAGTAAATGTCCACTCGCAGCCCGTGTCTGCAATTCAGTTGTGTCCTGATTTATGGTAGGGCGGTATTTTTTCGAGGTGGTGACTCCTGTGGGCCCTGTTGCCTGTATCGTCACTGCTAAACGCCATGAGTCCTTTCCACATCCCCGTCATTACAGTTCGTCAGAAGCGTGCATGTGTGGGTAGGATCACTTTTATGCAACATGGTGCTTCTCCGCTCACTACACAGACATTGAATCTGCTGCTGCTGCTGCAGAGGCATTACGGAAATGCCGGAATTATCTACCGTCGTTTCCCTACAGGCTGGACGTCCGTATCACCTGCTCTTAAGCCGTGTGGCACCTGGCTGTGGGGTTATCTGAAAGATGTGTTCAGTGCTACAGTCAGGAGCGTAGATGAACTTAATGCACGCACTGCACAACGCATTCTGAACGTGACCCCCAACACTCCAGTCTGCTGTGGTACATGTTGTTTCTCCATTTCAACTAGTGGACAGCAAATTGAATGTGCCTTGCAACAGTATCACTATAACTAGAAACCAATGCCATTTTGCTCCTTATGTGGTGTTTAGATGCAGGACAATAACGGATGTCATTTTGCTTTTTTGTGGTTTTTAGCCTCAGAGTTTAAAACCGATTTTTACCATTCTATGTGGTACGATCTTGCCAGAACTGTGGACTGCCGAACTTGTGCAGTCACACACAATGACCAGTATGGATGGTGTAATGTGAAACTCAGCCACAGCCATTGTATTGCCATTCATCTGCCATTTGAAGCCGACCGCATATACGTTAATGATGTTAAGACTCTTACAACCCCACCTATTTGTAAAATTTTCTTTTTTCTTTTTTCCATGACGTTTCCCCCTGCGTCAATAAAACACCCACACACACACACACACACACACTCACTCACTCACTCACACCGTCTGAGCAGGCCTTGACCTAACGGTACCGACCGACCGCCGTGTTATCCTCAGACCTTAGGCGTCGCCGTATGCGGCATGTGGTCAGTACTCCGCTCTCCCGGCCGCTACTCCTCAGTCAAGCAGCTCCTCAATTTGCCTCACGAGAGCTGAGTGCACCCCTCTTGCCAAGAGCACTCGGCAGACCCAGACGGTGACCCAAGTGCTAGCCAAGCCCGACAATGCTTAACTTCGGTTATCTGACGGGAAGCGGTGTAACCACTGCGACAAGGCCGTTGGTCTGCGTCAAATTTGACGTCATTCGTGCGATAAAATGGCAGTGCGAGCTTGCGATAGGTGTGTCGCGCCTAAGCCAGCGCGGCCAAGCACGCGCACACCCATGGCGTGACGCGAAATAAGCTGTTGCTTCCCTACAGGCAAAGAGATTATATCGCGTTTTCGATTAAACATCAAAATAAACCACGAGCCGCAACTGTGATAAATAAACAAGTTCCCTGGCGAATCGTCAAAAAAAGAAAAGGAACTTCGGCTTCCTCTTTAAACTTTGGGATACTTCCCTGGATTTCATTTAGGATCTAAGTTTTCATCTACCTTTAGCAAATTTTCATCATGTCTTCCGTTGGACGTTCAACAAACATCCAAACAGAGTAAAACTCGTCCCCTACTTTTGTGAGCATGTCTGAAACTAGCGCATTCACTGTTGTTGCCCTTCCCAAAATTGTGAGAAGGGAAAGCTCACCGACGGACACTTTTACAAGCTCCTTCTAAACAGAATCACTTACTAGGAGATCTGGTGACCATGCAAGCCAACGGTGCTCTCTGCGATCCATATGTGGCTTACAGCCGTTCTGTCGTGCCAGTGACGTGATCTCGACGAAACTCTCGCTGCGCATTACTGAATTGGCCTGGTTTAGACAACCCAGCGAGGTAGTGAAGTGATAAGGGCACCCGACTAGCATTCCAGAGGTCTACTTCTCAAATCAGCGTCCAGCCATCCTCATTTAGGTTTTCCTGCGGTTTCCCTAAATCGCTCCAGGCACCTGCCGGGACAGTTCCTTTGGAAAGGGCAAGGCCGATTTCGTTGCCCGTCTTGTGCGCTACATCTCTAACGATCTCGCTGTCGACGGGACGTTAAACTCCTTCCTTCCTTCAGGCTTAGACGGAGATCGTAAAACCGTTTTTGTTGTTGTGTTAACTGCACCTAGACTAGCTCCAGACAGGCGCGCGAATTAGCTGCAGTGGGAGGCCCCTACCAACTATCATATTTTGGGAAGGTGTAACCCCATTCCCAGCTGTACGGCTGGGAAACAAGCGTCCACTACGCAGCTTGCTGCTATGGCTGCACCTAAACCATCACATTGATTTGCTACTATAGGCGTAATTCGACATTGTTTCTATGAAGAAACAATAGTCGACTACAGACTACGTATTTTAAATAGGTCGGGCAGAGTGGGGTAAAACCGGGTATGCGGGTGAAACACGGTACCTCCAGATATCTCTGAGTAGTTCTGACGTCGGTCTCATAACGATCATTGTCGGCGGACGCGCGTTCACCTCTCATCTAGAACTTCTTAAAATTTTTACTGATTTTTGTCTCCAATGCTCTCGGTATTTGAAGCAGTGCCTTGAATAGAAATATAACCTGATAAGAAACACGTAAGAAATTATTAAAAAATTCAGCATGTTTCTCAGCATTAGTATGAGGCACACAATGCAAATGCTAACTTTCTAAGGCCATGTTTCGCTCAAGTTATCATTGTGAGGCAAAACCGGGCCAATCTTAAAAACAGAGAGAGAGATAACAACGGAAAACACCATAAGGGATTATTAGTAGCTGGGAGATCTGATGATGGTGTCTCTCACCAATGTGCTCCAGGACAAAGTTTCTCCGTCTTCTGGAACCAAAAAATTTTTGGAGTCGCGAGATGGCTTTGAAAATGAAATCAGTCGAGTTGGTTATGGTTGATGGAACTTCTGGTAGTCTATCATCATTTTTCGGTGTCAGTAATGCTTCTAATGCCTCCTCCAAAAGTTGAACTTCAGGTACCCCGTTTAGCCTATCTTACTCCATAATTAAAACAAACGAAGAACGACAATTTTATCAATAATGTTATTCATACGAGATAAAAAGGCACTGAAATTGGTTGAAATGTGCCGCTATGCAGAATGGAGACTAAAGCACGGAGAAAAATGTGTCAGTGAAGGTAAAAAACTGTATGCATAAGGACACTTAACAAGGGGAAGAGATAGAACACACAACTGAGGATGACCGAGAGGGATATGTTCTAATGACGGCACACGGCGGCGGTAGAACGAAGTAGTTTTACTTCTAGGTCTACATCTACATGTATTCTCTGTAAATCACATTTAAGTAGCTGACAGAGGTTCATCGAACCACCTTCACAATTCTCTGTTATTCCAATCTAGTATAGCGCGCGGAAAGAACGAACACGTATATCTTTCCGTACGAGCTCTGATTTCCCATATTTTATCCTGGTGATCATTTCTCCCCCTGTAGGTCAGTGTCAACAAAATATTTTCGCATTCGGAGGTAAAAGTTGGTGATTGGAATTTCGTGAGAAGGTTCCGTCGAAACGAAAAACGCGCTTCTTTTAATGATGTCCAACCCAAATCCTGTATCATTTCAGTGACACTCTCTCATATTTCACGATAGTACAAAACGCGCTGCTCTCCTTTAAACTTTTACGATGTACTCCGTGAGTCCTGCCTGGTAAGGATCCCACACCGCGCAGCAGTATTCTAAGTGTCCTGCCAATAAAACGCAATCTTTGGTTAGCCTTCCCCACAACATTTTGTATGTGTTCCTTCCAATTTAAGTTGTTCGTAATTGTAATTCCTAGGTATTTAGTTGAATTTACGGCCTTTAGATTTGACTAATTTATAGTGAAACCAAAGCTTAAAGGATTCCTCTTTTCGTTATTTGGGGACACCATTCAGATTTTTTTTTTTCTAAATCGTTTTGCAATTTGTTTTGATCTTCTGATGACTTTATTAGTCAATAAACGACAGCGTCATCTGCAAACCCTAAGACGGCTGCTCAGATTGTCTCACAAATCGTTTATATAGATAAGGAACAGCAAAGGGCCTCTAACACTACCTTGGGGAACGCCAGAAATCACTTCTGTATTACTCGATGACTTTCCGTCAATTCCTACGAACTGCGACCTCTCTGACACGTAATCACAAATCCAGTCACATAACTGAGACGATATTCCATAACCACGCAATTTCACTACAAGCCGCTTGTGTGGTACAGCCTACCTTATCAGCCTTCATGGAGGTGTCGATGGTCCGACGGCGATTGCGATTAACAATGGCCATCGTAATGTCAGATGGTCAGATTGCTGCATCTAGCGACCAACAGGACTATACTGATTCTCCACTAACCTGTAGTACTAGGTCGATCTCCTGGTGCTTGTGGAACTCAGAACTTATGTTAAAGTGACAAACGTATGTTAAAGTGACACGTTCCACATCATTACGAAATGTCGTACTCATGATCTATGCAACAAGGATTAATGTATGTATCTATATGTACTCAGTTAACTATTTCAATATGACGCCTAGCCACGAAATGATGTCCAGATGGAAGAAGAACTCGGGTCCGAATGAGGCAGACCACTGCTGTGGGGGCTGTTTAACAACTCGGATTAAACGGCAGAATGCGCGTTTGCGTAGCTTGGAACTATGTGAAGCTAGATTGGCTTTCACTGGCTTCCTCTTACCACCAAGACTGCTTCACTGGCCCCCTGAGTGTACCCATGTGCGAAGAGCCGTTCAGACTAGCCACATGAGGCTCCCTACCAAAGCAAAACGCCATCCTGTCGAAAATTAACAGTTCTTGAATTATTAGCAACCACTAACCGCAAAATTCACAGACAATAACCCTATTTAGTTTCATGATCGTCTATTTTGTACTTGTCGTTCCCTCTCGACATCCATAAAATACACTAAGACAGAATACAAACTGAAAAAAGTCGCACCAAGAACGAATTATCCGAAAGGGGTGGAAATGGATGGATGTGACGTACATGTTCAGTCAAAAAAATGATTGCAACATCCCAGCGCTGTCCAGGACGTTTCCAGACATGTCTCCCTGGTCATCGGGGCTCAGTTCGAAGCGGGACTCATCACTGAAACAATTGTACTCCAGTCACTGAGATTTCAGGCCCCGATAGTCAGCGATGACGTTTCTGGAGACGACTCGAACAGCAGTGGGATACCCAATCTGACTTATCGCCCATACGGCCCGACAACCAGGAATGATGGTCGGGGCTGCAATTTCACTTCATAGCAGGTGCCCTTTGGCTGTCATCCGCCGCACCTTTACAGCACAGCTGGACGACGACGATATTCGACACCCCGTTTGTTGCCCTTAATGGCGATAGTAGTTTGGAGAGTGTTTCTCAGGGTTGGGGTAAGTCGTGCACATATGTTGAAAAGTACTTAAACAGCCGTGATGACGTTTTAATGGGGCAGCAACTTGAAAAAATTATGGTACAGTTTGGAGTCTGAAGCTGCGACGGAAAGAGTGACCAGGACACTGTGTCTCACAGATTATTGGAAGGAAGTTGAGTGATTCAGTTGATGAACTTATAATATATTTCAAGTCTCTAGATTTACTAAGTAATTTACGAGTCTGTACAATGCTAAAGAAAAATCATTATTAATAACTAGTAAGTTTGTTGACATATTAAGTAGTTTTCCGTTTTCTGCTGCACACTGATTGTATCAGCTCGCTATTTACATATAACTCTCGTTTGAGCAATTTGCTATTTTAAAATAATCCTGCAATATGTATTATACATTTTAATATGGAATTGTAAAAATATAATTTTGATGGCTTACTTCTCTTTTGAGAGATATTTATACAGTATCTTAGAATGCCTCTTGAGATTGTTTCTTAGCTTCTGTGACATTTACGTCTGTCAGGACTATGTACAGTGTGCACTTTTTTATTTGCACTTACGTTCGATGACAGCATAATGCACTCCAGTGCCACATACGAGTATATGTTAACAGTGAATTTACGTTTCATATGCACTAGATTTGTGTTACCAGCTATATATATATATATATATATATATATATATACGTAAATTCACTGTTAACATATGCTCGTATATATATATAATATTCTGTGCTTTCACGTATTGCGGAAACAATTTTTATTGAGAGCTCAGCTATTTCTGATTAATTCCTTGGCGTAGCTCAAATGGTTCAAATAGCTCTGAGCACTATGGGACTTAACATCTGAGGTCATCAGTCCCCTAGAACTTAGAACTACTTAAACCTAACTATCCTAAGGACATCACACACATCCATGCCCGAGGCAGGATTCGAACCTGCAACCATAGCGGCCGCGGGGTTCCAGACTGAAGCGCCTAGAACCGCTCGGCCACAACGGCCGACTCCTTGCGTAGCGAGGCTCTGAAATTTATACTTTTGTTTAGGCAATTAGGTTTTCTAAATATTACTTGCCTTCATTTCTTTGTCAGTTAAATATTTTGTCTAAATATACATGCTTGTAGGTACCATCGAAGAATCCGAGATTTATATCCAGACACATATCCAAACAAAATTCATAAGGGAACAGCAGAGAACATATTTAGAAAACTTTATTGACTCGTTAAAAGCGAAATGATAAATTTCAGCGCCTCAAGACTCTAAAGAATAAATGAAAACAGTAGAACTGTCAACATAAATTACATACCAACAAAATAAATGAAAAAAACAAAACAATATAATCTTAGACATAGTGAAGATCACTGAAATTCCGTGAACATGAATTGTAAATTCCTTGTAAAAATAAATGTGTCAGTTGTGTTTCTACATATCGAAGAAGCAAGGACGGAACGAAAAGGGAAGTTTAAGAGTAGTATTAAAATTCAAGGTGAAAGGATAGCAATGATTAGATTCACTGATGGCATTGCTATCCTGAGTAAAGGTGAAGAACTACAGGATCTGCTGAATGGAATGAGCTGTCTATTGATTACAGAATATGGATTGAGAGTAAACCAAAGGAAGACTAAAGAAATGAGAACAGCAGGTCCGCGAAAAGCGAGTACATAACATTAAAACTGGTGATCATTAAGTGGACGAAGTTAAGAAATTCTGCCACAATGGACGCAAAATAACCCAGGACTGAAGGAGCAAGGTGGTCATAAAAAGCAGACTAGCACAATTAAAAATGATATTCCTAACCAAGAGAAACCTACTAGTATCGAACACAGGTATTAATGTGAGGTCGAAATATCTGAGAATGTACATCCACAGCGTTGTATGGTAGTGACACACGGACTGTAGAAAAACTGGAGCAGAAGAGAATCGACACATTTGGGGTGTGTTGCTGCAGAAGAGATTGAAAATTAGGCGGACTGATAAGATGCAGAATCGGCGAAGAAAGGAGCATATGGCAAACATAGAAAAGAAGGGACAGGATTGTAGGATATGTGTTAAGACATCAGAATAACTTCCATAGTACTAGAAGGAGCCGTAGAACTTAAAAATTGAAAGGAAAACAGAGATCGGAACACATGCAGCAAATAACTGAGGACGTAGGTTGCAATTGCTTCTCTGAGACAAGTTTGGCAGAAGAGAGGAATTCGTGGCGGCTCTCATCAAACAAATCAGAAGACTAAAACAAAAAGCGTCACTGTAGTGGATTGTGCTGTCAAACGAAGATAAGTGCAAACCATACATCGGTTTCTGATAAACTTCAACAGCACGGAAATTGAGAAATATATCAGTCACTCCAAGAGCCAATATTGTAAAACATAAAAAGTAAATATCTACCACAACAGATGTAAGCCATCAAACTCATATCTTTGCAATTTAGTACAAAAAACTGTATATTATGCTTTGCAGGATTGCTTGAAAATAGGCCGGCCGGAGTGGCCGAGCGGTTATAGACGCTACAGTCTGGAACCGCGCGACCGCTACGGTCGCAGTTTCGAATCCTGTCTCGGGCATGGATGTGTGTGATGTCCTCAGGTTAGTTACATTTAAGTAGTTCTAAGTTCCAGGGGACTCATGACCTTAGCAGTTAAGTCCCATAGTGCTCAGAGCCATTTGAACCATTTTTTAACTTGAAAATAGCATACTGCCGAAAGTAAACTCAATGCGTGTAAATAACGACCTGGTAAAATCAGTATGCAGTAAAAGAAGGAAAACGGCGTAAATAAACCTGCAGCACACAATCTGACCGGGTTAAATATACACCATGTAATCAAAACTACCCGGACACAAAAAAAATACTTTTAACATATTAGGTGCATTTTGCTGCCACCTGTTTCCAGGTACTCCATATCATCGACCTCAGTAGTCATTATACATCGTGAGAGAGCAGAATGGGGCGCTCCGCGGAACTCACTAACTTCGAACGTGGTCAGGTGATTGGGTGTCACTTGTGTCATGCGTCTGTACGCAAGATTTACAGACTCCTAAACGTTCCTAGGTCCACTGTTTCCACTGCACTATGAAGTGACACGTACAGAAAAAAAAGCGTACAGACCGCCGACAGCTGAAGAGGGTCGTAATGCGTAATAGGCAAACATCTATCCAGACCATCACACACGAATTCCAAACTGCATCAGGATCCACTGCAAGTACTATGACAGTTAGGTGGGAGTGAGAAAACTTGGATTTCATGATCGAGCGGCTACTTACATGCCACACATCACGCCGGTAAATGCCAAACGATGCCTCGCTTGGTGTAATGAGCGTAAACACTGGATGATTGAACAGTTGAAAAACGTTGTGTGTAGTGACGAATCAGGGTACACAGTGTGGCGATCAGATGTCAGGGTGTGGGTATGGCGAATGCCCGGTGAATGCAATCTGCCAGCGTGTGTAGTGCCAACAGTAAAATTCGGAGGCAGTGGTGTTATGGTGTGGTCGTGTTTTTCATGGAGCGGGCCTGCACCCCTTTTTGTTTTGCATGGCACTATATTGATATTTTAAGCACCTTCTTGCTTCCCACTGTTGAACAGCATTCGGGGATGACGACTGCAGCTTTCAACACGATAGAGCACCTTTTCATAAATCATGACCTGTGGCTGAGTGGTTACACGACTATAACAGGCCTGTAATGGATTGGGCTGCACAGAGTCCTGACTTGAATCCTATAGAACACCTTTGGGATGTTTTGGAACGCCAACTTCGTGCCAGGCCTCGCCGACCGACATCGATACCTCTCCTCAGCGCAACACTCCGTGAAGAATGGTCTGCCATTTCTCAAGAAACCTTCCAGCACCTGATTGAACGTTTGCCTGCGAGAGCATCAAGGCTAAGGGTGAGTCAACACCATACTGAATTCGAGCATTACCGATGGAGGGCGCCACGAACTTGTAAGTCATTTTCAGCTTGGTTTCCGGATACTTTTGATCACGCAGTGTACATTAAGTTGGTGCTTAAGTTCGTAGTGTTTATGTTTTGCATATTGGTATTCCGGTTGCTGACCTAATTCATGCTGCAGGATCATCGGAAAAGAAAAACAAGTTGCGACTTAAACGTTTGCCACATGTACACTGAGAGGGCAAAAACTGTAGAGGAAGACAGAGATTGGAATATGTCAAGCAAATAATTGAGGACGTAGGTTGCAAGTGGAAAGTGCTACTCTGAGATGAAGAGGTTAGCACGGGAAAGGAGGGAAAGGAATTCGTGGCGGGCCGCATCAAACCAGTCAGTACACTGATGACAAAAAAAAAAAAAAAAAAAACACTGATGCGTGGGCCTATATCCTCACATACCATTTCATACTAAACAGATGTTAACGAGATGGAGTGTCCGCTGAGTGTTAAGGATATTAATACGCTCTGTCATTTTTATTTTCGTGAAAGAATATGAGTGTGGGAAGTTATATCGTTTTTCTACGTAGTATGGCACTGATTTTTTAATGACAATTGATTTCAGAGGGCAATTGATTGTGAAGGCACTGGCCACAAATTGATCCCATATAAATGCCAGATACAGCCTCGATTACGATGAAACCTGTTACAAATTCTGGACTGCGAATCTCACATCAGATACTATTTAGGTCTAGCTGCTATCGAAATCATAAATCGTCGGCAACCAATCTGCATATCCGTGCCCTCGCAATATGACTTTAGAAAGCCGCTCATTAGCCCACGAAAGCTCGTTCCACGGCTCACGCAGGTTTCGTTCCTTCCCAGTTTTCTGGAAAATACCTGTTGTTCACTGGGTGATTTCCAAGATGCTGATTGGTAGACAGGTCTCGATGGGCGGAGCCTGAGCTAACCGCCGGCCTCTCTCCGCTGCGGACTGCCGGAGAGAGTGCGGGTCGCAAGCAATTAAAGGATAATCGCCGCGGCGCCCGCTAGAGGCGCTGTCTCTGCTCACAGCCAGTTGCCGGCTCTTATGCATAAACAAGGCAGCGGTAAAGTGCGCCCGGCAGACCGATCACCAGAGTAGCTGGGCGCCTAACGGGGTGCGGTTGAGTGCGCCATCGCGTTTGTGGATGGGCAGGGCTCTATCCGTCCTGCGTTACCTTTCAATAACGGCACTGGTGCCACAGACGCCACAACCCTAGTGAGTCTTAGAAAGGCTGCTTCCAGGGACCAATTATTCGCGTAACGGACAGGTAACTGTTTTAGAGTCCGTAAATGAACCTGCTATATACAGGATGACCGGTTTAAACATATATCAAATTGGGGCACAAGTTCGAAGCCTTTTTGTTTTGCATGTTGGTATTCCGGCTGCCATGGGTTTACTTGGCATTTCTTAAAGTTCACTGCTACTATTTGAGTTTAAGTATTGTCATTTTGTCATTTAGAGTCAATGAATAGAGCTGTGGACGCTAGGAAATGGAGTGCCAAGTGGAGAAATAGGTACATTTCCGACATATTCTTCTATTTGTGTTCAGTAGACAGGTGACAGCAGTGGAAGTGGTCAGACACATTTGCGCCGTGCTTGGGAATAATGCCACTGGGCAGAACACGGCAAGAAAATCGTTTTAAGAAGGATCGCTTTGACGTTAGTATCTCTCTACCTTCAGGAAGACCGGCGAGGTTTGATGAAGATACACTACTGATAATTAAAATGGCTACACCGCTAAGATGACGTGCTACAGACGCGAAATTTAACCGACAGGAAGAAGATCCTTCGATATGCAAGTGATTAGCTTTTCAGAGCATTCACACAAGGTTGGCGCCGGTGGCGACACCTACAACGTCCTGACATGAGGAAAGTTATCAACCGATTTCTCATACACAAACAGCAGCTGACCGGCATTGCCTGGTGAAACATTGTTGTGATGTCTCGTGTAAGGAGGAGAAATAAGTACCATCACGTTTCCGACTTTGAGAAACGTCGGATTGTAACCTATCGCTATTGCGGTTTATCATATCGCGACATTGCTGCTCGCGTTGGTCGAGATCCAATGACAGCAGAATATGGAATCCGTGGGTTCAGGAGGGTAATACGGAACGAAGTGCTGGATCCCAACCTCCTCGTATCACTAGCAGTCAAGATGACCGGTATTTTACCCGCATGGCTGTAACCGATCGTGCAGCCACGTCTCGATCCCTGAGTCAACAGATGGGGACGTTTGCAAGACAACCATCTGCAGGAACAGTTCAACGACGTTTGCAGTAGCATGGACTATCAGCTCCGAGACCATGGCTGCGGTTACCCTTGACGCTGCACCACAGACAGGAGTGCCTGCGATGGTGTCCTCAACGACGAACCCGGGTGCACGAATGGCAAAACGTCATGCTTACAGCATCATGACGGTCGCATCCGTGTTTGGCGACACCGCGGTGAACGCACATTGGAAGCATGTATTCGTCATCGCCATACTGGCGTATCACCCGGCGTGATGGTATGGGGTACCATTGGTTACACGTCTCGGTCACCTCTTGTTCGCATTGACGGTACTTTGAACAGTAGACGTTACATTGCAGATGTGTTGCGACACGTGGCTCTACCCTTCATTCTATTCCTGTGAAATCCTACATTTCAGCAGAGTAATGCACTACCGTATGTTGCAGGTCCTGTACGGGCCTTTCTGGATACAGAAAATGTTCGACTGCTGCCCTGGCCAGCACATTCTCCAGATCTCTCACCAAAAACGTCTAGTCAATGGGGGCCGAGCAACTGGCTCATCACTATTCGCCAGTCAATACTCTTGATGAACTGTGGAATCGTGCTGAAGCTGCATGGGCAACTGTACCTGTACACGCCATCCAAGCTCTGTTTGATTCAATGTGCAGGAGTATCAAGGCCGTTATTACGGCCAGAGGTGGTTGTTGTGTGTACTGATTTCTCAGGATCTATGCACCCAAATTGCGTGAAAATGTAATCACATGTCAGATCTAGTATAATATATTTGTCCAATGAATACCCGTTTGTCATCTGCATTTCTTCTTGGTGTAGCAATTTTAATGGCCAGTAGTGTAGTTTAAATGCATTAATCCACAAGGATCCACGTCAGCGTACTCCAGAACTGAGAAATGTGATGAACTGTGACCATTCCATCACCGTGCGACATTAGCATGCTCTGAGCCAAAATCGCTAAACTCAGCGTGTGGCCATATCTCTGCATGCTCGTCATCAATTGGGTCGTGAACAACACCGATCATTCCTATCCTGTATCGTTACTGGTGACGAGAAATGATAGCTTTATGCTAATAAGTGGAAATGATTGGTTCGGCCCAAACAAAGCAGCAACTCTCCGTACAAATACCTACACAAATACACGAAAGATAATGTGGTGCAAATGCGACGGTGTGGGGTACTACGAATTCCTTCCCCGAGTTGTAGCCATCGCTGCTGACATTTATTGCCAACAACTGAGACGTCCTGCAGACGCCACACAAGAACAACGACCAGGAAGACTTCGTGAAGGATGCTACTCCACGATAACGCCTGCTAGCATTATGCTGGACTGACAAAAAACACTATACCGGAGTTGGTTTGGGAAGTCATTCCGCACACACCTTATTCATCTGACCCTGCGCCATTTTCACCTTTTCCGCTCTCTATCGAACAACATTTAAGGAACTTCTTTTCCGGATGAAAATGGGCTCCAAACGTGGCTCGACGAGTTTTTCCTCAAAACAAGGTGATTTCTATAGGCACCGAATCGAAATTTACCTCAGCGTTCAAAAAAATGTTCAAATGTGTGTGAAATCTTACGGGACTTAACAGCTAAGGTCATCAGTCCCTAAGCTTACACACTACTTAACCTAAATTATCCTAAGGACCAACACACACACCCATGCCCGAGGGAGGACTCGGACCTCCGCCGGGATCAGCCGCACGGTCCATGACTGCAGCGGCTAGACCGCTCGGCTAATCCCGCGCGGCTTACCCCAGCGTTGGCAGACTGTTGTAAACAGTGAAGGAGAGGATATTATTGATGACTAAAGTCTCTGGTATGTGCATCTGTTGTGTTTGTTAAAGTTACGGAAAAATCTCCGGATTTTAGCACCAGCCCGTTAACAATTCAAAACGTATTAACTTGGAACGTAATAGGGATATTTATTGGCGGTTTGGTTCTACAAATATGACAACTCAAAATATTTTCTGTGTTTGCGTGCGGCAATCGATACCGCGGGCGCATGCGCGTGACTGGTTTGTTCACGTAAAGGCACATCAGTAGTCATATGGACTCCGCAGCAAAAGGTACGTACAGATGTTGGAGATGTGTGCTGTGCCACAGCCTCCTCGCGACGTGATCCTTCAAAGAGATGCCACTCCGTGCCATTTTGCGAACATTGTGAGCGATTATTTGAACCATGAGTTCGCAGGTCGCTGGCTTGAGAGAGGTAGTCCATCGAATACTTGGTCCCTAGAAGCCCATATATTAAGCCACTTTATTTTGTTTTGCGGGGAATTATCAAGAATCAACTGTACCAGACACCAGTCCATGATCTACCAGATCCGCGTCATAGCACTCATGCAGCTATCGCAAATGTTACACCTGCAGTCCTATGAAACTCTTGCAGAGAAGTACATTTCAGACCAGATGTGTCACGCCACTGATGGTGCTCATATCGAGGTGTATTAGATCTCTAAAAAAAGACATTTAAAATTACCATGATTGTAAAAACCTATCATCAATAAATCTCAGTTAATTATTATATGTTTAAACTGGACTGTGTATGTAATGTTGATTTACAGGCTCTAAAACGCGAATAATTGGCTTTGGTAGCCACCGTTATGTGACTCACTATGGTTGTGACGTCAAAGCCACCAGCCCTGTTATTGAAAGGCAACGAAAGACGGACAGTAGTCCGTTTTGCCTTCATGAATAATTATTTGAGAAACATCATACTTAAGCCACAAACAACAGTGACCTGGACAAAAAAAATGTAACTTGCAGATAGTACTGCATAATAAGACGCGATCAAAAAGTTTCGTTCGAGAACCGTACAGTTCAGAAATACCCCGGTAGCTGAGTAGTCAGCGCGACGGACTGTCAATCCTAAGGACTCGGGTTCGATTCCCGCCTGAGTCGGAGATTTTCTCCGCTCAGGGACTGGGTGTTGTGTTGTCATAATCATCATCATTTCATCCCCATCGACGCGCAAGTAGCCGAAGTGGCGTCAAATCGAAAGACTTGCACCAGGCGAGCGGTCTACCCGACGG
Source organism: Schistocerca piceifrons (assembly GCF_021461385.2). Classification (NCBI taxonomy): domain Eukaryota; kingdom Metazoa; phylum Arthropoda; class Insecta; order Orthoptera; family Acrididae; genus Schistocerca; species Schistocerca piceifrons. Next base: position 282,190,274 of record NC_060144.1, read on the forward strand.
AAGGCCCTCGCCACACACCATTATTATCATGGAATTGATGGCATTTCCAGCAAAATACGAAAAGCTTGTTCTCAACAGATAAGTAAGATTCTCAGTCACCTGTGTAATAGCTCTCTAGAACAGGGCATTTTCCCTGGTAGACTGAAATATGCTATTGTTATACCTTTGCATAAAAAGGGGGATAGATCTGATGTCAACAATTACCGTCCAATCTCCCTTCTAACAGCTTTATCCAAAATTTTTGAGAAAGTAATGTATTCAAGAGTAGCTTCACATATCTGTAAAAATGAAGTACTAACAAAATGTCAGTTTGGTTTCCAGAAAGGTTTTTCAACAGAAAATGCCATATATGCTTTCACCAGTCAAATTTTGAATGATCTGAATAACCGAACACCACCCATTGGGATTTTTTGTGATCTCTCAAAGGCTTTTGATTGTGTAAATCATGAAATTCTGCTAGACAAGCTCAAGTATTGTGGCATGAGTGGGACAGTGCACAAATGGTTTAATTCGTACCTAACTGGTAGAGTGCAGAAAGTTGAAATAAGTAGTTCTCGTAACATGCAAAGATCAGCACATTCCTCAAACTGGGGAACTATCAAGAATGGGGTTCCACAAGGGTCAGTCTTGGGTCCTTTGTTGGTCTTATTATATATTAATGACTTGCCATTCTATATTCATGAAGAGGCAAAGTAAGTTCTCTTTGCTGATGATACAAGTATAGTAATCACACCTGACAAACAAGAATTAACTGATGAAATTGTCAATACTGTCTTTCAGAAAATTACTAAGTGGTTCCTTGTAAACGGACTCTCGCTGAATTTTGATAAGACACAGTACATACAGTTCCGTACAGGGAATGGTATGACGCCATTAATAAATATAGACCTTAATCAGAAGCATATAGCTAAGGTAGAATATTCCAAATTTTTAGGTGTGTCCATTGATGAGAGATTAAATTGGAAGAAACACATTGATGATCTGCTAAAACGTTTGAGTTCAGCTACTTATGCAATAAGGGTCATTGCAAATTTTGGTGATAAACATCTTAGTAAATTAGCTTACTACGCCTATTTTCACTCATTGCTTTCATATGGCATCATATTTTGGGGTAATTCATCACTGAGGAATAAAGTATTTATTGCACAAAAGCGTGTAATCAGAATAATAGCTGGAGTCCACCCAAGATCATCCTGCAGACATTTATTTAAGGATCTAGGGATATTCACAGTAGCTTCTCAGTATATATACTCTCTTATGAAATTTGTTATTAACAACCTAACCCAATTCAAAAGTAATAGCAGTGTGCATAACTACAATACTAGGAGAAAGGATGATCTTCACTATTCAAGATTAAATCTAACTTTGGCACAGAAAGGGATGAATTATACTGGCACTAAAGTCTTTGGTCACTTACCAAATAGTGTCAAAAGTCTGACAGATAACCAACAAGTATTTAAGAAGAAATTAAAAGAATTTCTGAATGACAACTCCTTCTACTCCATAGAGGAATTTTTCGATATAAATTAAGAAAAAAAAATTTAAAAAATAAAAAAAATTTAAAAAATAAAAATAAAAAATAAAGAAAAACAAAAAACACAAAAAATACAGTTGTTATATTAACTTAAGTATGTTGTTAAATTAACCTAATTATGTCATGTATTGGAAAATTCGACTCGTTCCACATCATTACGAAATATCGTATTCATGATCCATGGAACTAGTATTAATCTAATCTAATCTGATTGACACACTGCGTCCTGCTGCACATCCTGGGTCCTACACGAAACATCGACCCTTCTATGAATTTTTAAGGGAGCAAAGAAGTGATAATATCTTGGGGGAGAGTTCAGGACTTTAGGGCAGGTGTTCGACTGCCTCCCACGTGAGGTGGCGTAATCTCTGCGTTACGTATCTGCAATATGGGGACGTGCGTTATCATGAAGCAGCAGCATCAAATGGCTCTGAGCACTATTGGACTTAACATCTGACGTCATCGGTCCCCTAGAACTTAGAACTACTTAAACCTAACTAACCTAAGGACACCACACACACCCATGCCCGAGGCAGGATCCGAACCAGTGACCGTAGCACGAACAAGAGGTGACCGAGACGTGTAACCAATGGCACCCCATACCATCACGCTGGGTGATATGCCAGTATGGCGATGACGAATACACGCTTCCAATCTGCGTTCACCGCGATATCGCCAAACATCGGTCGCACGGTTCCAGACCGAAGCGCCTAGAACCGCTCGGCCACACCGGCCGGCTAAGCAGAAGCATCACTTGTTGCTGTTTTCCCAGATGTTTCGCCTTAATTTCTCCAGTGTTGCGCAGTAGTGAGCACCAATGATGGATACACCAGATACCTGAAATCAATAAGGGTGAACACCGCGACAAGCGCTGAAAACAGGACGCCCCATACACATTCACTCTCCAGTGGATGTTTGAACGCATTTAGTAATAACATCGCATAGTTCACGTTTCAGACATTTACCGAACGCACGCCGAAAAGACATGAATGCCAAACTAATCCCTTGCCTTCATGTCGGTGCCTATATACTCTCGTCGGAATAGCGTTACGTTACACATACGCTGCACTAACGCCCTCTGAAGGAAACTTTTTGATTGCCTCTTACACCTTTAGAAAATCTTTTCTTCAATGTTAGGACTATACTGATACGGGAAATCCTTCCTTCAGTGTTAGAATTATACTGATACGGGTATCATATACTGAAGAACCAAAGAAACTGGTACATCTACCTAATAATGTGTAGGGCCCCCGTGAGCACGCAGAAGTGCCGCAAGGCGACGTAGCAGGGACTGGACAAACGTCTGAATTAGTGCTCTAGGAAACTGACACCAGGACACTGTCCATAATTCCGTAAGAGGGGTTGGAGATCTCTTCTGAACAGCACGCTGCAAGGCATCCCAGACATGCTCAATAATGTTCATGTCTGGGGAGGTTAGTGGCCAGCAGAAGTGTTTAAACTCTGAAGAGCCGCTCTGTAGCAATTCTGGACGTGTGGGAGTGTCGCATTGTCCGCTGGAATTGCCCAAGTCCGTCGGAACACACAATGGGCATGAATGGATGCAGGTGATCAGACAGGATGCTTACGTACGTGTGACTTCTCATAGTCGTATCTAGACGTATCAGATGTCCCGTATAACTCCAACTGCGCACGCCCCACACCATTACAAATCCTCCACCAGCTTGAACAGTTCCCTGCTTGACATGTCGGGTCCGTGGATTCGTGAGGTTGTCTCCATACACGTACACGTCCATCCGCTCGATAAAATTTGAAACAAGACTCGTCCGACCAGGCAACAAGTTTCCAATCATCAATAGTCTATTGCCGGTGTTGAAGGGTCCAGGCGAGGCGTAAAGCTTTGTATCGTGCAGTCATCAAGGGTACACGAGTGGGCCTCAGCTCCGAAAGCCCATATCGATAATGTTTCGTTGAATGGTTCGTACGCTGACACAAGCTGATGGCCCAGCATTGAAGTCTGCAGCAATTTGCGGAAGGTTTGCACTTCTGTCACGTTGAACGATTCTCTTCAGTCATTGATGGTCCCGTTGTTGCAGGATCTATTTCCGGCCGCAGCGATGTCGGAGATTTGCTGTTTTGCCAGATTCTTCATATTACGGTACACTCCTGAAATGGTCTTACGGGAAAATCCCCCTTCATCGCTACCTCACAGATACTGTGTCCTATCGCTCTTGGGCCTACTATAACACAACGTTCAAACTCAGTATATCTTGATAACCTGCAATTGTAGCGGCAGTAACCGATCTAACAACTGCGCCAGATACTTGTTGTCTTAATAGGCGTTGCCGACCTCAACGCCGTATTCTGCCTGTTTACGTATCGTTGTATTTGAATACGCATGTCTATACCAGATTCTTTGGCGCTTCAGTGTCGCATTAGATCGGTAAGAAAACTGATATTTTTAAAATGAACAACGAGACGGTATTCTATCGAGTGAAATAAATAATTGTAACGAGGAACATTCATCGGATTATACCGTCGTCGCCAGGTGGTTTCTGTGAATAAACGTGTCGACTTACTGGGAAACGAGAACACAGTCTTTGTCTCTTCATCTCTCATTATATCACGAAAAATGAAGTTTGTGGTGCAGTTTCACACTCCACAAACCACTAAAGATGTATTTTTTATGTCTTCATCTAACACGATGTTCTTTAAGTGTACCGAAACTGTACAGCACTCTTTACACATAGCAGTTTTTTACGTTTTTGTTGAATAAAGTAGTTGTGTGTGCTCTTTTAAAATGTATTAAAATATGTAAATAACAAATGAGTAGTTAATCTGTAGTGCATCAAAGTATTCGATTTTGTATGCAGGACCCTCTTCATATATATTCCCTGACAATGTGGTTTTCGCAGTGGTGCGAGTAAACCATGGCGTCAGTCTGATGGTACAAGAACACTTCATTTTATTATATTATAGTTTCATTTTGATATAATCTGCGTCATTCCTCCTTTACTTTTCGAACTTACTTGCCTTGTAAACTTCAGGACGACCTATGACTGCCGAAATTGGTAATTTCGTCTTGAAATTAGTGTGACTATGCCGGACAATAAATTATTTTGTTATATTTCTGGCAGTTTCTACCATCTATAATGACTTCCTCGTCGCCGGTAATTTAAACCGCAGCCCTCTTTTTTTCCTTCCAGACGTTTATCTTTCCGTAGTGGTTACTTCAGACCTGGTTTAAGGTTATTTTACTGCCTGAGAATTCTACAGACCCATCATCTGATACTTCGTAAATCGTCCAATTGTGCACAAATTGTTTCTTTTTTTTGCGAGATTACAGTCTCGTAGACTTTAATAAAAGACTGTGTTCTCCATTGACTCCACTACTGTAATTTCGACCTTAGTCATTTTCAAGTGGCTGCAGTTGCAATCAGTATACAAAGTGGTCAGAAACAGTCTGAAAAGCTTATGAGGTTGTCGCAGGATACGTTCTGCTGAGAAATAATTGTTAAAAATTTAGATACGTTGCGCTGTTGCCGAGCCAATCAGCATTGAAGTTAGCCAATCAGGACGTTGCTCGCGCAAATTCAAGCGGCTCGCCACAGACGGTGTCGCCAAATGTGTTCATCCTTAGGTTTCCTTAAACAGAAAAACAGCAGTACAAAAAATGGACGTGAGACGGCAACAAGGATCGAACCCGAGCCAAAACTGAGCAGTCTCGCGAGCTGTCGTCTACGGTATCGCAACAGCTAATACTAATTCCATCTGTAGGGCCGCTTTAATTTTTTGCGCGCTACGGCCTGATTGGATATCTTCAGTGCTCATTCACTCGAAAACGACGCAACTTATATAACCGTTTTCTTTACAATTATTTCTCAACACAGACTACCCTGCGACACCCTGGCTTTGATGTATATATTCGTATTGATTGCAGCTGTAGGCCCTTGAAAATTATCTCTGGTCGAAACTATAGCAGTGGGCGCTGTAATAATGTAATAAACAGTACATTCAAAGGCTAATAAAAAAAGGATTTAAAAACCTTGTAATAGTGCTTTGTCCTACTATCAGCCGTTAAGCATTCTCTACTCCTGCGAACTCCCCGAATGGTGATGATAGTTGACTGAAGAAGGTAACCAGCCGCAAATACTTTTAAAAAAAGCGTTATTTCAACGGCACAACCGATTTCGTGTTGTCATGCTCATCCACTTATTTTAATCTACTAGTAAACATCATGCAGCAGCGGACGACTTGCTGCTTGCGAATACATAGAAATAATTGCAAAAATTAGACATCTGAAGAAAGAAATAACTGCCGAAACTGCTCATGACAATCAGTTACATATTTTTTAGAGTATTGGCGCCTGGTTCTGTTCTTCGCTGACAAAGGATTACATTCTATGAATTCTTACTGTTCTAGTAAGATCCACCAGAACTACTATTCTTTTATATTTTTTTTAGCGCCACATATTACGAGCAATGATTCAGTCTCAAGTGGCAAATAGATACAGTAAAGCTATCGTCAGCATATATATAAATGTACAATTTTAGGTTGTATTATAAATTTAGTAAAGATATGAGGTCTTAATTGTTATTTTTCAAATATGATCTAATTATGTCATATATGCGCATGGATGTTAGAATATCGATTTCTGTTCAGAGAAATGTTTGTTACTAAAAATTTTTTTGACTGGAGTTACCTTTGACTGATGAGAATTTTGTCGAAGTATTCAATATACTTTTTATTATAAATTTCTGTTTGTTCGTTTAGTGCTATTTGGACTCTCTGCCTGATGTGTATAGATATGATTTCCCCTAAAAAGTTCCTGTGGATTCCTCTCTTGGCTATATGAAGAATATGGGGGGGGGGGGGCGGGGGCGTCGGAGAGAGAGAGAGGGGGGGGGGGCGGGACGTGGCAACTATTATTCACGTTGGTATCTAGAATGTATGAGTCTGGGAACGTACCATCCGACTTTCGGAAAATTATCATTCACACAATTCCGAAGACTGCAAGAGCTGATAAGTGCGAGAATTTTCGCGCAATCGGCTTAACATTTCATGCATCAAAGTTGCTGACAAGAATAATACACAGAAGAATAGAAAAGAAAATTGAGAATGTATTAGATGACGATCAGTTTGGCTTTAGGAAAGATAAGGGCACCAGAGGGGCAATTCTGACGTTGCGGTTTATAATGGAAGCAAGACTAAAGAAAAATCAAGACTTGTTCGTAAGATTTGTCTACCTGGAAGAATCGTTCGACAGTATAAAATGATGTAAGTTCGAAATTCTAAAAAATGGTGGCAAGCTAGAGACAGGTAACATGCGAGAGACGGGTAATACACAATAAGTGCAAGAACCAAGAGGGAATAATAAGACTGGATGACCAAGAACGAAGCGTTCAGATTAGAAAGGGTATAAGACAGGGATGTAATCTTTCCCCCTACTGTTCAATCAGTACATCGAAGAAACAATGATAGAAATAAAAGAAAGATTTAAGAGTGGGATTACAATTCAGTGTGAAAGGATATCAATGATACGATTCGCTGATGTTCCTATCCTGAGTAAAAGTGAAGAAGAATTACATGATCTCCTGAATGGAATGAACAGTCAAAGAGTACAAAATATTGACTGAAAATAAATCGAAGAAAGACGAAAGTAATGAGAAGTATCAGAAATGAGAACAACATAATTGGTGATCACGAAGTTGATTAAGTCAAAGAATTCTGGTATCTAGGCAGCAAAACAGCTCATGGCGGACGAAACAAGGACAATAAAAATGCAGTCCAGCAGTGGTCAAAAGGGCATTCGTGATCACGAGAAGTGTGACAGTATCAAACATAGGCCTTAATTTGAGGAAGAAATGTCTGAGAATATATGTTTCAAGCACAGTATTGTACAGTAGTGAGACATGGACTGGGGAAAACGGAACAGAAGAGAATCGAGGCATCTGAGATAGGGTACTACAGAAGAATTTTGGAAATAGTGTGAACTGATAAGGTAAGGAATGACCAAGTTCTCCGCAGAATCGGCGAGGAAAGGAATATATGGAATGCCATGACAGGAAGAAGAAGAAAAAGGATGATAGCACATGTGTTAGACCTCATAGAAGAACTTCCATGGTACTAGAGGAAGCTGTAGAGGATGAAAATTGTAGAGGAAGACAGAGATTGGGATACGTGCAGCATATGATTGGAGACCTAGGTATCAAGCGCTATTCGGAGATGAAAAGGTTGGCACAGGGGAAGAATTCGTAGCAGGCTGCATAAAACCAGACAGAAGGCTAATGTCTAAAGAAATAAAACAATAGGAAGATCGTTGCTTATGTCTAATGTAGAGTGTCTTTTCGTACTAAATATGGCGAGGTTGTTTTCTCTTTTGTTTATTTGTTCTTTGTATTTTGTCGTAAAATTTTCGTCTTGTTGTCCGATGTAGTAAACTTCACAGTAGCTACACGTAATTTTATGTACTCCTGATCATTCGCATTTTTGAGGTTTGCATGTTTCTCCCATTGTCTTCGTTACTAGTTCATTCTCTGTGCAAAACGTCGTCAGTTTATACTTTGAGACGAATTTTCCGACCATGGTAACGAAATGGATTTTTCTTTCTTTTATCTTTTTTTTCTGTCACTAATATTATTTCGTCATTTCTGTTTCTAATTGGGCTATGATTTCTATTTACGCTTATTTTATCGACTGTGTTAGGATTGTAGCCTTTATTTGCAGTTCCAGTTTTAATTGTGTCCAAATCTGTCTTCATTTTTTCTTTCGTAAGGAGAACACTAATGGCGCGGGCTATCGTGGTGTGAAAATACACTATCTTATGTGCTAGTGGGTGATTCGATATGTTGTGTATTATACGGTCAGTTTCGGTTAAGTATTTTCATATCTGACAAATTTATGGTCTTATCTGTTTCGTATTTCGTTGTAAATTTGTTGCTATTATGCGTATTATTCATTTCTTACTGAAATTCATTAATTTTGTCACTACGTCCAATATATATAATGGAAGTATCATCGGTAATAAGTGGTTTTATCAGTCTATTAGTTTTCGTCTACTCGTCGCCACCATTTCCTTCCAAATTTATAGTATATTCGGGACTTGGCCAGAAATGGAAGTGACAGGAGTGGAAGCTCCAGATGGCCACGCGTTTAAAAAAAAGTAGTATATTTGTGCGAGTCGGGCTTTGCATGAGTCATTTATGTTGGTGTAGTTTCCAGGCAGCGGAACGAGTACAGAACGGTAGTCCGAGGGTTCTGCAGTCGAGTCCCTTTGTGGAAACTACTTTTTATTTTCAACTGCACGTTACTTAAACTGCTAATAAATAGATATATGAAAAAAACAAACCACTCTTATACTGCTCAGTATGCTTTAATCCTTTCTGAAAAATTATTGCTGAGAGTCTACGTATGACTGTACAAGGGCACTGGCCCTCCGGAACCGAGGATTCAAAAAATTGTGGATGAATATGCTGCAAAATGGATGGATGGAATCATTACATCGTCAAAATCTAGGAAACTTACTACAACCTTATACACAATTTTTTTGACTGATGTGATGAATAAGTTCCCCTACACGTAGGGGAACTAATTTGTTCTGTTAACTGACTCTTGGGGAAGACAAGCAAAAGTGCAGCTCCTTGATATCTATTATAATCGTCAGATGAAAAATTGGAACAAAAACTTCAAACTCGCTCTTATTTCGTGGAGAGAGAAACAGAAATTGTCAAAGTATTTTACAATGTATATCACCAGCTATCTTCTCCAACAGTTGGCGAAATGATGCATTATGCGTGGTTTGTTGAACGGCGCGATGAGAGGGAACCTTCCACGAATGTAAATCCATTTTGTTTTGTTATAGTATTCAAGGCAAAGCTGTAATTGTAAAAACGTGGCATTTATAGTGTGTGCAAGATGCAGAGAAAATTATCGCTTCCCCTGTTTTTACGATGAATACCACCCCAGCACATCAACTGCAAAAATAATAAAAGTATCAAGTCCTATGTACGACATTTTTCTGTATGCCCTATAATCCATTCCAAGATCTTTAAATGAAATACTAAATTTTCCTTTGCCTTTCTTTTCACTCTTTCTTTTGAAGATGTTAATAAGTACAATACGAGGTGCGGCCAAAAAATAGGGGAATTTTTGTTTTTCTTGCATTATTTATTCATCAACTTCGTTCCCTTCAAAGCAATTCTCGTCACATATAACACACATGTGCACTTTTTCCAGTATTCGAAGCATTTTCGGAACTCGCTTCTATTTATAGAGTTCAGCACCTTTAGTAATTTTGTTTTTATCTCATCAGTGGTGAAAAACGACGTCCTTTCATGGTTCTCTTCAGCCTCGAGAATAGAAAAAGGGCGCAGGGGGCCATGCCGGGCGAACACGGTGCTTGAGGCAACATAACAGTTCTGTTTTTTAGCCAAAAGAAGTCAAGAACTATTCACGTAAACGGCGCTACCTTCCAGGCAGTATTCCTTATTGATTCTACGACCATAAGGCAGGAACTCATGATGGACTAGAACATTTTACTCGAAGAAAACAGTGAGAAACACTCGAAATCATGTATAAACTTTTCGCCGGTAAACAAACTAATCACTCAAAGCAGCTGAAAACGCGAACATACCCAACAATACGTGTATCAAAAACATTAAAAAAATTTTGAAAATCGGATCAATAAAACCTCGCGAAATTAAAAAATTCCCGTTTCTTTTCGATCTCAACCTCGTACCTTGAAAATTATTTTGGGTTGTTTACAGCGGAAGAACCGTTAAAGCTAAAAAAAGAAGGCTTTCTGCATAGATACTTTTCTCCACAGCTTCGGATTACCGTTCTGCAATCTTTCCACTGCGCCACCCGCTGCCGGGAAGCAACGCTAGAATAGACGACTCATTGCGTACACAGATCACGTCGGAAATGGCATCTTCTCCAAAGACTGACCATCTGGACCTCCCACTACTACATTTCTAGCAAGCCCTCCATATACTATAAATTTGTATACAATCGGTGGTGCGGTCGTCTTGTAAGTAAATAATTGCCAGGTTCTTGCTAGGCCACATCCTATAGCCAACGATAATTATGCTTGATTTACCTCCTTGGAAAGTGAAATAATCGTGCGATAGCCCTATTTCTAGGAGACTGATCAGTTGATATGCAGGGTGACCCACTAATTATTGCCATCTAGAATACCTCCGAAAGTAGGATAGGAGCTGAAAAGTTTGTGGGACAAATGTTGCATGACGTCGGTTTATTGTTGCTAGGTGGGGTCGCGTCAGCGATATGAAGGTCAACTTTGTTTTTATGAATGGGATGCTGTAGTTTGATACTTATTTTCTGATAGCGCCTATCGAAACAAATCCACCGATGTCGAACAGTCAGGTCTTTGAAGGTCAACAAAGGTCAAAAAGGTAGCATGAACGTCCGTTTACAGAAGGTGTTCGAATTGATGACCATTGATATCAACGCAGTGTTGCAATCTTCTTATCATCGACTGAGTGGTATTCCTTATCACTTCGGCACTTACGGAAGCACATGCTCTGGCAATTCTCTCTCGTACATCGTGCAAATAGTAAATATCCCCCGAATACGGCGTATCCATCTAACGTGCCATTGACATGTAAATCCATTCGACTACCCTAAGAGGAACGGTAAGCGAATCAAGCGAATGTGAATGATGTATTCCTTCGAAGAACAAGTCGATATGCTTCTCATTTACGGAGAATGCCAACGAAATTCAGTGAGAGTTATAGACTTATACGATGAAAGATATCCTCAACGTACTCACCCTACACGTCGTACATTTGAATATGTATATGATAAATTTAGAACAACTGGATTTAACCCATCGGAAACTTATCCGGCAAAGCGAACGCTACTAACGAGGAAACAGAAATTGGTACTCTTGCCACTGTGGTTCGACATCTTTGTGTTAGTTCGCGTCAAATCGCAAGTTAATCTAGCATGAGCCAGAGTAGTGTTGTTCGTGCTCGACATCGCCAGAAATATCATCCTTACCATATCAGTCTCCACCAAGAATTAACTGGTATGGGTTGTATGCGTCGAACTGAATTCTGCAGAAGGGATCAACTTCAGATTCAGAGGGCTGACACATTTATTAATTTAATTTTATTTACTGACGAGGCTACATTCACGAACCATGCATTACTGGGCAACTGAAAATCCATGTTGGGTGCGGCAAGTTACACACCAAAAACAGTGGTCGGTGAATGTGTGGTGTGGGATTCTGGAGGGCAGAATTATATACCCCTAATTCATCGAAAGAAATCTCCATGGAAGGAAGTACACCACATTCCTGCAAGAAACATTAGGTCTGTTATTGGAAGAAATACCTTTAGGAACAAGGAACAGAATGTGGTATCAACACGATGCGTGTGCGGCACATTTTTCGCTGATGGCTCGAAATGTGTTGCAGAGACAATAACCAAATCGTTGGATTGGACGCGGAGGAGATGCGTCGTGGCCGGCTCGTTCGCCAGACTTGACGCCTCTGGATGTTTTTCTTGTGGAGATTCTTAAAAGACATTGTTTATAAAGACGTTACAACTACACCTGAAGATATGCGAGAGACAATTGTCGGAGTATGTGCACTCAGTCCATGGTAAGAAGATTGCAGCACTGCATTGATACCAATGGCCATCACTTCGAACACCTTCTGTAAATGGACGTTCATGCCACCTTTTTGTCCTTTGTTGACCTTCAAAGACCTTACTGTTACACATTATTGGATTCGTCCCGATAGCCACTATCAGAAAATAAGTACTAAACTATAGCATCCCATTTTAAAAAAAAAAAAAAAAAAAAAAAAAAAAAGGTTGACCTTCTTATCTCTGAAGCGACTCCACGTAGCAACAAAGAACCAACGTCATATTATGGCCTCCGTCGTCCCATGAAACTTTTGTCCCACAAACTCTTCAACTCCTCTCATGTTTTCGGAGTTTTTCTCGGTAACAATAGTTAGTGACTCTCCCTGTAGTTCTGGGTGGTAAATCTTGCCAAATTTTAGTAGTATATTGCATGTAGACTTTTGCACTGTTACAGAAAATTTACCTAATAACGCAAAATGCATATACATATGACCCCCAGCATGGCTTGAGCGTCCTGACAATTGTCTGACTCCCGCATAATTTTGCACACGCAGATAAATGACAAGAATCTTCACTTCATTGAAATCTTAAAGTTTAATTAAATGCTGACACTTAGAATCCTACACACATTACAGTAAGTCCCTAAACAAAACTCTTAAATTTTCCAGGCCAAAAATTGAAGAATACCTACACAAATGTGACTCAGATTAGACAAACAATGTCAGATGTAGATTGCATTTCATGTAAGCAAAGTGTTTCACACAAATCATTTCGGAACCATAAAGCACTGGCTTACTAACAATTGGCACTAAAAAGTGAAATAGTAGTATTTCTGTGAAAGTATCTCATAATTATTAGCAAATAGAAACCAATGTTTCATTTGCAACAGAAAAAGAATATACTACGCAAAAGCTGAAGACAGTGGCAAATTTACAGTGCAGAATTAAGAAAACATGATTACTGAGACAGCTACCAACTCAGATCTCGGCAGGTGTCCCGAAGTGCAAGTTGCGTTTACTGTGGTGAGGACTGATCGTTTATCACGGGTAGTTAGATACAGCCATAATCTGTGGAAGTATATTCTATTGTACGAATGCTCAAGACTCAATATTTAATTTGTAAAAGCTATCTGACCACAAGTAAGTAAATGAATTTATCTTAATAACACACACTTGCGTATATCTGCGCAACGGAAAAAAGATAAGAATAATTTATGTAACTGTACACGTGACAGGAGATAATCACTCACAAAACTCCACCAGAACTAAATAGTATGGATTCATTCAGCTTCTAACCAAATGCTGTGCAATGATGATAGTTGCTCTTGACTGTAATTGCGTAACTTGGACTAGGAAACTATTTATCATTGCAGATCCTGGTCAAACCAACGGAATACCGACATAATTCAAAGACTAAATTTGCACGTGTTATTAAAAATGGGAAAAGGCATCGTCACCATATGGTAAAGCAAATGTGTCTATATTATATGAATATACACACTGTAAAGTCTGCCACAGCAATCTGCGTTCCGGAAACAGACTCCAAAATTGCCGTTCCTTACCCGGAGTTACTCGTGAAAAGAGATGAGGGCGGCTATTTACTGCTAATGGGGGGAGGAGGGGAGAGGGGGGGAGCTCTACACAGTTGAATAGTTTAATTATATTTACACCGAATGATCATTGAGGAAACAAAGGGGGATCTTAGCAATAGGTGACCAAAAGATCGCGTCACACAAAGCACGTACCTATCTCATATCAAGAATTAAGCAATGGCTTACGGAGAGCAAAAGCAACTAGCAGAAACACTGAATTCGTATTCGGTGCACATGAGATGAAAAGAAGCTCTAGTAAAGCCAAAACTTATATCTTCTGTATACACGTCTTTCGGTAAAGCACATGGAGGCTATGATAATACTGAGTCCATAAAGCACCGGACCGAATTAATACTACTCTATCACGGAAACAGCCTCCAGTTTAAAAGAAGGATCGCGCTCTGATCCTTTATAATGTTTCGTTCCTGAATACCAAATGACGTTACCATACAGTACAAGGTCAGCACGCAGGAGGATTGCAGAATCACTGTGAAAATATTTGTATCACACGACTGCCATTACCCAAACATTGCCAAAGAACAACCACGGAAAAGTAACTGTAGTGGTCCTAAGGAAATCACTAACGCTGCAGCAGTCACCTCTGAGCTGCTCATCTTCGATTATCGAAAATAGGTGCGAATTCAAATACATATGGACACATGGCTAAATCAACAATTCGCATCCCCGATTGGATAAAAACCGAGTGGCTCACCAAAGGTGGAAACACACAACAGTAACACCTCAAAGAAAGATCTCAAAGTTTGCACGAGTAATCGATACTAATTACAGGTTGTATTTGCTAAATATTGCGCATACTATTTCGTGATTTAAAGGAAATGAAGACTGATTAAAAATGAAAGTGCCGTTTAACATGTAACTTTCAACATTGTTTTATTGAGATATTGATGCAGAAGAAAGTTTTTATTCTAAAGTTCGAACATATTCAAAGTAATCCCAAAACATACTTTTTTACCCCAGCATCACTGTCACTGTCCGTGAACTTCATATTACAGTTTCAGCCCCTGCTAAACTTTTTCTTTTCCTTACTGTGATTTTATCTGTCTTCTGACTAGTTGGAAGCAGCCCTTCAGGAATTACCTCCTCAGTTCTTACCTTACCAGTTCACCTAACTTTCAACATTCCTCTGTAGCACAACATCTCAAATGTTTAGATTCTCTTCTGTTCCAGTTTTCACACAGTCAAAGTTTCACAACCATGCAATGCTGCACTCCAGATGTACATGCTCATTAACCATGCTCATTAATTTCTTCCTCAAATTACGGCCTATGTTTGATACTAGCAGACTCCTCTTGGCCACGAATGCTCTTTCTGCTAGTACTTGTCTGCTTTTTATGTCCTCGGTGCTCCGTCCATCATGGGTTATTTTGCAGCAAGGTAACAGATCTTGTGATTCACTTTCATTGAGGATGACAATGTCATCAGCGAATCTTATCATTAAAATCGTTGCACACTGAATTTTAATCCTACTCCTGAACCTTTCTTTTAGTTTCGTTATTGCTTCTTCGATGTATGGCTTGAACAGTAGAGGCAAAAGACTACATCTCCGTCCTACACACTTTTTAATCCTAGCACTTCGTTCTGGATCGTCCAGTCTTATTATTCCCTCTTAGCCCTTGTACATATTGTACATTACTCGTCCCTCCTTATATTTTACCCCTATTTTTCTCAGAATTTCGAACGTCTTGCACCATTTGACCGTGTCGAACGCTTTTCCCACGCCAACAAATCCTGTATGTCTTCATTTTACTTTAGTCTTGCTGCCATTATCAACCGCAACGTCGGAATTGCCTCTTTGGTGCCTTTATCTTTTCTTAAGGCAAACTGATCTTCTTCTAACACATGCTCAACTTCCTTTCCCATTCTTCTGTATATTATTCTTTTCAGCAACTTGGGTGGATGAGTTGTTAAGCTGATTCCGCGGTAATTCTTGCATTTGTCAGCTCTTACAGTCTTCGGAATAGTGTGGATTTTGTTTGTTTGTTTTTCGGAAGTCAAATGGTATGTCGCCACATTCGTATATTCTACACACCAACGTGAATAGTCGTTTTGTTGCGGATTCCCCCAATTATTTTAGACATTCAGATGGAACGTTAGCTATGCCTTCTTCCTTATTTGATCTTCAGTCATCCAAAACTCTCTTAAATTCTAATTCTAATACTGGATCCCCTACCGCTTCGAAATAGACTCCTGTTTCTTCTTCTCACAAATAAGGCAAATCTCCCCTTCATGGAGGTTTTCATTGTTCTTTTTCCTCCAATCCGCTCTCTCCTCTGCATTTAAAGATGGAATTCGCGTTGGGCTTTTAATGTTATCACCCTTTCTTTTATTTCACCGAAGGTCAGGAAGTTACATGTTCCCTAATACCTTGTCGTGAATATTCGTCCTATTTGTCCGAGTTACCACATGCGACAGTCGCTGCATTAAATTTTTTACACTCTTGATTGGTCGTATTTCTGAGATTTTTCGTTTCTATGCAATATATTCATTCCTAGTTAATTTCCTGTACAAAAGATAATTTTATCATTATTGCCAAGAAATGCGTTATTTACTTTTTGAGATATGTTTCCCATATGTGATAACGAAACGAATTTTTTTTCTGTCAAATTCGGCTTAGTGTGATTTCGTCGTTTTTGTTTGTAATTTCCTATACACTTTATGGAAAATATTAGAATTGTAGCCATGATTTGCCGCTTCAGTTTTAACTGTGTCCAATTCTGTCCTCATGTTCATTTCAATAATCAAAATTTCAATGATAGTATCTATATAACATAAAAAATATCAAATTTATGGACTCCTGTACCATTAGCTATTTTTATATCTAAAAACTTTATGCTCTTGGTTGTTTCGTATTTGACTGTAAATTTGGTGCTGTTATGCATTCATTTGTTAATGAAACTCGTTAACTTTGTCATTATCTCTATTGTAGATAACAAGGGTGTCACCAATATGGCGTCGGTAAGGAGTGATCTTATCAGACCATTGGGTCTCTTCTCAAAAAATTTATTTTCCGAATGATCTGAGATCCTTGGAAGGAGCAATAATTATGCGATAGCACTATATCTAGTAGAATATTCAGTTCACATATTTCTGGTTGGCTAGTCTTGTCAAGGTATAGTCGGTTATTTATTATGATTTTTATGGCTACAGCAATTGTCACATTTATGAACGGATTAGTGACATCCAACGGGATAGATTTTCCATCACAAAAAAGCGGCTATGGGAGATCTTATTGCAACAGTAAATGAATTCAACAAATAGTACGTAATAAAAAAAACTTACACCTAAATATGCAGTCATATAAACGCTTTTGAATGTAGTTTCTTGTCGTATTGTTCCTTGGGAGTGGATCACATTAGTGAAACACATTTTTTGTCTTTGTATGTAATTGCAGCTGTGCTAGATTTTATCTCATGCAATAGAGAGAATTTGTGAATCATTTGACCTGGAACTTTCTTCACTACAGTGGAATTATCTTCGATGATGAGTCACGGCTCGGATTGAGCTCGATGACCAGCAAAGACTTGTCTGGACACGCACTGAACATCGGTGGGATAGCAACCTGTCTGTCGGCTGCCATACGGCTCGACAACCAGGTGCCATGGTCTGGGATGTCACTTCTTTTCGTGGCAGGACTCCTTTGGTTGTCATCTGCAGCACCCTTACAGCACAGCGGTACACTGACGATATTCTACGCCAGATTTTGTTGCCCTTCATGGCAAGCCACCCTATGCCTACATTTCAGTAAGATAGTTCCCGCTCGCTCACGGGGAGAGTTTCTATTGCTTGTCTTCGTGTTTGCCAAACCCTACCTTTGCCAGCAAGGTCACGGGATCTCTCCCTAAATGAGAACGTTGAGAGCATTATGGACAGGTCCCTACAACCATCTCGGGGTTTTGTCGATCTAATGCGTCAGTGGGACGGAATTGGATACGATATCTCTCAAGAGGACATCCATCAACTTTATAAATCAATGCCAAGCCAAATAAGTGCTTTTATAAGGGCAGAGGTGGGCTGACACATTTCCGGCTTGCACTACTTTTGAAGATCTTTTTCGTGCATAAATCATCCAATTTTTGTGAAATTGTAATCATTTGTTTGTCTGTACATGTACATCACATTTATCGATTTCCGTCCATTTCGGATAATTACTTCGTGGTACAGCTTTTTCCCCTTAGAGTGTAGTTATCAGTACACGAGAAAATGTTTCGTCGTGCTGGAACTTAAAACTTTTACCCATGCAATCGAAACACACTGTCTCTCCTTTATGCAGTCACAGCAAAATAACAAATCAGTGGACAACACCTTCACAACGGAAAAATGTATTGGCCTCGACAACCCATGAGCACTTAAACTGATGTAGAGTTCGCACAACATAGGCCTCTATTCCCCATTGACAGTACTAATTGTAAAGAATAAGTTTACACTACTATTAATAATCAAGTATATACCTTCTTACTATTTTGTGCTTCCTGTTCAGCAACCATAAAGCAAAGCACTAACGTGGCCTTCCGAATATCCTCAATATATCGGATGAGTGGCTGATTTCTAACTGGGAAAAAATATTCGGTGCCATTTACTTTTTAACTCTACATGATAACTTTTCATAAAACTGCTGCATACTGTGCAGGCGGCATCTGCCTCACCAATGTTGTCAGCAGTGATACAGCGTAGGCGGATTCATGTACAGCGCAAACGGTGGTGTAACTCCGTGTCGCCGCCGTCTACTGGTGAACCAAGTACAACCACACATACTGGAGTTGGGTTTTAGTCAAATACCTCATAATCAACTCAGCTCTCCTGGCAATGGCCAACACCGCCTTACAATAACCTGCAACCAAAAAATAAGCATTAAAAAAGCAATATTTTTCCCTTCTAGTTATTTTCAACCCTAGACACTATCAAAACTATGAAATGATAGGGCGCATGGAACTCGGAACGGTTAGATGCTGAACACAAAAAAGAAAATTTTAACGATATGTATTCGACTCAGTGTCATTTTAAAATTGACGAAATGAGCAACCCAATACAGACATCGTAACAGCCACGATAAAATCGTTAATGATTCCCACAATAAAAATGACATAACATTTAAGAAAAATGAATCACTATTAACGAAATTTAATCAGAGAGAACATTAATAATATCAATCACAGTTCAAGAACATGAAACACACACATTTGGTCTTAAATAGACGTTGACATAAGGCAACCCGCTTGAGCTTACCCACACTTGTCTCAGGCCCTTGATTCCTCTAAAAGAAACACAATTTTAAAAAATACCTCTTGATTATGAATACATAAACAGGGTGTTACAAAAAGGTACGGCCAAACTTTCAGGAAACATTCCTCACACACAAAGAAAGAAAATATGTTATGTGGGCATGTGTCCGGAAACGCTTACTTTCCATGTTAGAGCTCATTTTATTACTTCTCTTCAACTCACATTAATCATGGAATGGAAACACACAGCAACAGAACGTACCAGCGTGACTTCAAACACTTCGTTACAGAAAATGTTCAAAATGTCCTCCGTTAGCGAGGATACATGCACCCACCCTCCGTCGCATGGAATCCCTGATGCGCTGATGCAGCCCTGGAGAATGGCATATTGTATCACAGCCGTCCACAATACGAGCACGAAGAGTCTCTACATTTGGTACCGGGGTTGCGTAGACAAGAGCTTTCAAATGCCCCCATAAATGAAAGTCAAGAGGGTTGAGGTCAGGAGAGCGTGGAGGCCATGGAACTGGTCCGCCTCTACCAATCCATCGGTCACCGAATCTGTTGTTGAGAAGCGTACGAACACTTCGACTGAAATGTACAGGAGCTCCATCGTGCATGAACAACATGTTGTGTCGTACTTGTAAAGGCACATGTTCTAGCAGCACAGGTAGAGTATCCCGTATGAAATCATGGCGGTGAATCGAGGAAGTACAGTACATATTGACGAAACTAAAATGAGCTCTAACATGGAAATTAGGCGTTTCCGGATACATGTCCGCATAACATCTTTTCTTTATTTGTGTGTGAGGAATGTTTCCTGAAAGCTTGGCCGTACCTTTTTGTAACACCCTGTAGAATGAGAATCCCACAAAATCAATCAACATTAAAATCCAAATACCGATTTCCCTTTAAAGTATGCTGACAATAACTTAGGGACGTACTGGTAACTCCGAATGTTGGTCCATATTGAAGATTAAGACAAAAATAACGGTCGTTATTCAAAGCGAGACAGCTCTACATCGGAGAAGATAAACTAAATAGTTAAAACGAAGCCTTGCTCAAAGACAAAGAGTTTTCACGAATAACAAGTGGTAGTTTAGCGACGTGTAACAAATGGTGCTCAATAATTTTCTTTCTACTCCAATCTTTGACTGTGTAGTGAATACTACCAACTCAGCACCCAAAAACCAAGGCGCCTCTGAAGACGCAAACCCACGACCACAAAGGCAGAAGCAACCAGTAATTCTTTAAACAAGTTAGATAAACTTCCCATAACCATCCATAACGCGACGAACAACGTTTCCATCCTCAGTGTGTAATCCTAGTTATCCTGTGGAACAGCGAGCAAACACAGAGCAGGAAAGATCGCATCGAAAATTCTGTGGCAGGTCGCCAGTAACCCCATCGCTATGGTACGAACAGAGAAGCTTACTGAGAGACAGTTGGCATACGTCTGACGCATGCACGGCTCATGTGACTTATAGTGATTCATTTATATGTCACTTTGTGAGTGCTGAGACCATTGGTGTTAATGATATACGTCAAGCAGTTGATGGTGATCGCGTGAGTGAGGGGGAGACCGAATCTGATGTGGTTTTGCCACGTCAGTCTGCTAGTAGTTACGATGTATTAGCATGTGCTAATTAGTTTCTTTCGGCTGCCATTTTCATGCTGAACAAGGAAACGCAAATATAGTTTTATAACCTCATTGTGAATAGAGTAATATGCAAATGGTCCATTCAATATGGGAGAAGTTGGATTCTAGTTTGTAATGGCTTAATGAGACAATAGAAACCTGTGTAAAGAAAGCAAAGATAATACCAAAAAAATTGTTGAAGAGTTAGAACATAGACTAGAGATTGGTGCTATAGAACAAAATGATAAAGTTGAGATGAATGTAGTGGGAAGTTAGAGACTATGATGAAGTTAGAGGCAGTTACATATTGGTTGAGTAATATACTGCTGGGTATTCCAAGGGACAGCTAGTTAGTAGTGGTTGACTGCAGGTACAAATATAGAGTTTAGAATAAAACTTTGAATGTACTGAGGAAGGTATTTCAGAGAGACTCAAGTTACTTTACACTCAATGAAGGGAAGAGCTGCATCCTGATTTTGAGGAGAGGATTTGTAATGGTGAAAATAAAGTCGTTGCTGTAGAGGAGGTCACGTTAATAGGAGGTGGTGAATGAACAATGTAATGCAGTTAAAACGATATTTGCAGATTTTTAGGGACAAGTGTGACAAAAATAAGATACATTTGATGGATAAGTAGGATGCTCTTTTCAGTCAAGAAGGTTCAAAAAAAAATTTCAAATTATGCTATAATGTTGCAAGATTTAGAAAATATTGAAGGGTTGAAAGTTAGTTCAGAGAAAGAGGCATCATAAAGTAGGGAAGAGGTTCAGAAGATGAACGGTTTGGATGACACTGCTGCACAATTCGCTGTTAATGCTGAACAGAGAACAAGCTGGACTGATGACATCGGTGATTCAGAAGAAGTGACATCTTTATTTAAGTTCAAAGAAGATCAGATGGATTTTCCGCAGAGGCGGAGAGAATTAGATCAGCAACTGAGAGAGAGGGTTTCAAAAGTTGAAGAAAATTTAGGTGAAGGTAGTGCTGAAGGTCACTGTTATAGTAGGGCTCATACGTCTGGCAGTGACGTCGATTCTGGCCGTGAAGATTAACCAGATCCTGTAGCTTATCATGAGAGGAGAAGAGCTCATCACAGTCGTGGTCTTCCTGAGTAGCATGCCCCATATCCAGAACATCATTTAAATTGTGTATTTTACAGGAGGGCTTGTCCTCACTAATTAGTGTCATCAGTTTCTTTGGTAAATGAGTCAAAGAAAGGAAGAGCGAAATTACCATTTGCATCTTGTTTTATGACAATTATTTTCTATGTATCCACAAATATTTGATGTAGGGAAGTGTATACAATTTTATCACTGTCTTCAATTTGAGTCTCAATTTTCATTTAAAAGTTGCCCATAAGCTGCTACAGACATATGTGAGCATACACGTTTATTTTATTATACTGTATTATTATTTTATGTTACTACAGAAATCAGTGTTTAATGAAAAATATTTACGTTCTTTGTCCAATGTTTGACAGTTCATAATGGAGCACTGTAGTAATTAATTTTGCTTCAACGGTAGGATTTAAATTATTTATTTATTGGATTTCAGTGTTACGTAAGTCACTCTAGAGTCTTTGAACTTATAATTTGGCACTAATGCCTTACATACCAAGCCAGTAGGCTTTGCCATGTTATCATTTCCTCAACTGCAAAATAGTCTTATGTTAAATATCGTTAAAAGCTAGTTTTGTTTTAAAAATATTGTATGTTGTTTTGCACCAAATTGTTATGTTCTCTGGTGGTCTCCCACAGATCACATTGTAAACCTACTTGAATTAAGAGGGAGGGAGTGATTAAAGTTTTGTGTTAAACTACACTTTCATTATTACGCGTAGTTCTGATTGCTCCTCACAATTTATCGCTTTACTGGAAGACGTGTTTAGAGAGCGTGTAATTCTCAGCTTTGCTACAACTTCGTTTCATGACACTTGTGTTTAGAACCCCGTGAGGTATATACAGTATTACATACCTGAGCAATTCAGTATAGAGACCAAATTCAGTATTACTCTGACTACAAAAATGTATTCGCTATTGCGAATATGAATAGACTCCAGTTGCACAAAGTATTGGTGACAATGAAAATTTGTGTTGAGCCGTGTCTCGAACCCAGATTTACCGCTTCAAAAATGGTTCAAATGGCTCTGAGCACTATGGGACTCAACTGCTGTGGTCATAAGTCCCCTAGAACTTAGAACTACTTAAACCTAACTAATCTAAGGACAGCACACAACACCCAGCCATCACGAGGCAGAGAAAATCCCTGACCCCGCCGGGAATCGAACCCGGGAACCCGGGCGTGGGAAGCGAGAACGCTACCGCACGACCACGAGATGCGGGCTTTACCGCTTCAAGCGAGCGGTCGTCGTAATCAATCCGGCTATCCGAGGACGCCTCTAGGACCGACCCAAAGTTGCACGCATGTCTGAAGCACACTGCGGAGTACATCGTAAAAACACAAGCACTGCGACGTGGTAGACATAAAAGCGTTCTCTGTCTGTTCCACATACCACACTCCAGCCGCTGCCTACCCTGGTAACTGAACGCCAGGATGGACGTTACACCGGGCCACTGTTCCTGGTTCTGACTTTTCCTAATAGAAATTATATGCTCGAAAAACAATCGCCTATCGGTTCATAACGTCATACTAATCGTGTTTACTTTCTACCGACCACAATTAACACAATGGTGGCTAAGTAACCTCACCGTACCTGAACTAACAATAAAACCGACGTTACATTTCTATCCACTTGGCATAGGCAGACACTGCGCAGTGTCTCTCTTGTCACTGAACAGTATAACATCACTTGCCATCTGAGGTGCACATCACTATAATTCTTGCGCATAAAGTAGATGCACGTGTGATGTCATCTTATCACCTGTTCCTAAGATGCCCTCTTCGACTCTTCAATGATCATTCAGTGTATGTGTTTTATTCTGACCTCTGAGCTTATGCACAAAAGCGAACACCGACAAAAGTCAATTTAATAACAGCAAAAGTCAAATGACAAAACACTTTATTTAGTAGAAAATGAAACGTATCTCGTTCTCAATCGCTGCGAATGGAGTAAGCAAACGTGGAACAGTGTGAATAACCTGAAACTTCCACAGCAAGCACTGCGGAAATTGAATGTGCTATTGATGTGCTGTTTTCACGGAATGGGATGATAGTCAGGGGCACGCACTGTTGGCCAATAAACACATAATATTAATACTTAGTGGACAGCCACAGCGGCCGAGCGGTTCTAGGCGCTTCAGTCCGGAACCGCGCGACTGCTGCGGTCGCAGGTTCGAATCGTGCCTCGGGCATGGATGTGTGTGATGTCCTTAGGTTAGTCAGGTTTAAGTAGTTCTAAGTTCTAGGGGACTGATGACCTCAGATGTTTGGTACCATAGTGCTCAGAGCCATTTGAACCAATAATACTTAGTGTATTTTTTGTGCAAATTATCGGACAATGCCTATAAACATCAGCAAACTGAAAGTATAGTATAGAAACTCTTCCAGTTCATCTGTGGCATATAACAAACCAGTGCTTAACAGTATCGGTTAGAAACAGTCTTGGTTGCAATTTTAGCTCTTTATTTTTCAACTACACGTTTCGCCTTATTTAGGCATCTTCAGGTTGTTCTAAATCTGGTATTTCTTAGAACGATCCTTTAGACAGTGTAGCCAAAGGGCATCGTCGAATACATCAGACCAACATCACCTTCGTTAAACTCAGTAAAACTCAAGTCCATCTAAAAAGTTTTTACTGAGTTTAACGAAGGCGATGTTCGCCTGATGTATTCCACGATGCCCTTTGACTACACTGTCTAAAGGATCGTTCTAAGAAATACCAAATTAAGATCAACCTGAAGATGCCTAAATAAAGCGAAACGTGTAGTTGAAAAATAAAAAAAATAAAATAAAATTGTAACCAAGACCGTTTTTAACCTATACTGAAAGCATAGTAAATTAGAATATCAGAATTTGTTGCAGGATCTAGTGTGAGCCGCTTACGAGGTATCGTATTTTTAAAAGTTTTCACACCGACACTTCTGGTTCTGCCATTCCACCTGCGTAGTTGCTAGGTACGATGTTGCTATGTTTGCTTACAATGTGCTTGTATATTCCTTGAGTGCATTGCGTCTTGTTAGTCAGTTGGTGAGTGACAGTCGTGAGAGGACGATGGGATTTACCAAAGAAGAAAAAGCCAACATACTCAAGGTGTATGGAGAGTGTAGGAAGACTACAGTTCATTCTTGTAAGGTATACGCGGCAAGATATCCCAACAGATGTGAATATCATTTATCAACCTCTTCAATCAGTTACGTGAAAGTGCTAGTGTAACGCCTAGACAAAGTAACAGAAGGAAATAAGTTACGACAGAAGAGCGCAAAATTAACGTTCTTGCTGCTATTGCAGTTGATCCGCACGTTAGCACCCGCGCATTCGCATGGGGAAGCGGCACCAGTCAGAAAAGTGTCCTACGCATCCTCCATCGGCGTAAGTTCCATCGTTATCACATCTCTTTCCATCAAGATCTGCACGGAAATGATTCCGAGATTCCTGTTAACTTCTGTAAAGGGGCGTTAGGATACTCCAAATGTTTCTTGTTCAGTTACCAATCATGCCCAGGTCAGCTGCGGAAACATGCACCAACTCATGTGTTGACAATCCCGACTGGCTGCTTCAGGCGGAATGCCAGTGTCCATGCAATGTAAACGAGTGGTTTGGGGTACTGAACCATCAGCTCATAGGCCCTTGTTTCATAGACGGAACACTGAATGCGTCCAAGTATCGCAGCATCCTGATAGACCGTCTCCCAGAAGACGTACTTCTGTAGACTAGGTGGAACCTGTGGTATCAACATGATGGCTGTCCAGACCATAATGCTTGAAGTACTACAGCATGTCTTGAACTGTTTCCAAATCGTTGATTTGGACGCAGAGAACCTTAGCTTGGTCGGCCCGTTCCCCGGATTTGCACCTGTAAATTTTTTTTTCTGTGGGGACAACTGAAAGACGCTGTCTACAAGGACTGTTCCACAGATTCGACAAGAAGTAGACTGCTCCAATCGCCCCATCAACAGAACAGACTCAGCTAATGGTGTACTACGCCTTCCACATCGATGGCAACGGGTTCTACACAACGCTGGAGACTACTTTAAAGGACAGTAACAGGTGCAAAATTGTAACTCTTGTATCGCTTGTGAATACATAGTTTCCACTAAGTTCCAACCCTCGTACGTAGATGTAGACGTAACTTTGAATACAATTTCCGAACTGCTGATTGCTGTGGAAGATTTAGCAGCGTGCACACTCATATAATAAGGATATTTTTGAACAGCGCATGATGGTGATGCCCTCTCCCACCTTCCCCGCAGCCCCATTTTCAACAGAACGAACACCTTTTGTGTTTCAATAATGTTATGATTCCGATGGTTTGACGACGTATTTAAATCCAACTTCCATAATTACAATCAAGAGAAACCTTTCTCATTGCACAGCGTTTAGCTAGGAGCTGAAATCGCCACACAATGTAATTTTGGTGGAAATTAGTTTTTAATCTCCTGTTGCATGTTCAGTTACCCCAGCTATACCTGATCGTCTCCGTTGCGAAGATTTACGTAAGTGTGTGTTATTGTCATACTCTTTTATCTACTTGTGGTCAGACAGCGATTAAAAATTGATATTAGATCATGAAAATTCATGTAACAGAGACAGCTTATAGATCATGGCTTTGACTAATTGTCTGATGATAGTAGATCAGTTCTCAACACAGTGTACGCCACTTACGACGTTAATAAAAGTAAAAAACCGGTGTAGCAAGAAAATAAAATATAAGAGAAAACGTACTTGACGGCTCAACTATTAATAACTGCTTATATGAAACTGTGTAAAGCAAGGAATGAAAAGGTGAAAAACTGAACTACGAAGTTGAGTTTCGAATCTGACACTAACGAACAAACTGCCTCAGATTACAAAAAACGATCTACTTTGGAGAGAGAACTGGTCTCAATGTAGTTAGCCAAGAACACACCTTGAATACAACAACATAAAACGTAGTCACATGCTTCGTATTTGACCTCGTCTTACTGGGATTCTGTCGATATAACTTTAATGTTTTTTTTTTTTTTTTGCAATTACGGTAAACAGTTTGTAACTAATCACTGTTTGTTTTCTGTTTTATAAACCCAAGCCGGTTTCTAGCAAGACGTTTATGACTAGTTGCACCAGGTGCAAATACACGTACATGAAGAACCTCGGGCAACGTAGAGCAGCGAATATTTTTGTTGTCAAGATTAATGAAAATATTCCACTGCGCTGTCGACTACGTACAAACGGAAAGTGATACTAGCTAATAAAGTATGCTAAAATTTCTAGAAACTTGTCCCCGAGGAAAAGGAATCTGACAAATTAATATTATACCACAGAACAGGTACACGAGATTATAAAAGTGAATAGGGTCACGGTACTTACCGCGATCTAACAATGAGAATTCCGTATGCTTCAGAGCCCGATGTGATACAATTAGAAGTTTAAATCTCTGTGACATGACATCGAAAACTGTCAGCCCTCTCTTGTGCCAACCATCTCGCAGTGCACCTACACCGAACGACCTCACGTTATTTATTTTATATTAGCCGAGTACTCGGCGTTGCCCTGATATGTATTTATTGCAGTCTATTAGCCCATTTCTTCTTTCCCCTTCCCTCTCCACGTTATCACAATCAGCCCAGTAGCACACTGGTAGTTCTTATTCCCGCAGCATTTCTTTCCGGACCATAACCGACATGCGTACCAAATACGTTTGAAATCGTTCCAGGGATTTAGGATGAGCATTTTACCCATGGCTTTTCCTGCGTACACTCATGTCAACTTTTTACGTATATTTAATATATTTCACACGTATTTGTTCACATATTTCACAGGACTCCCTAGAAAATTTCGCCCTGCAGTTTCATATTAACGCTGCTTAAAGTTCATGATGTCGCATCTCCTGATCTATGTGCTGTACAACGATGTAATTTTTCAGGTACATCCAATGGTGTAAGTGATTACTATCTGCTAAATGTGTTGTTAATCTGTTTAGTGTACGTTCTGCATGACCCAGCAGTTTTTAATGCACTTTAGTCTTCATCACGTCATAACTCATAAGCTATGTGTCGCATAATAATATATTTTTCTAGGTACATTCACCGATATGTGCGGATACTGTCTGCCAAATGTGTTGCGAACAGAAGTAAATAAGTATTACATTAAAACTTCATGTATGCTGCGCAGTTTTTCTCACGTCTTCTTGTGTATGACGTCAAATCTCCTGAGCTACGTGTTGTGCAGTGATGAAATTTTTCTGGTATATTCAGTAGTATTTGTGAATACTGTCTGAAAAATTTGTCTCGAATACATTCGGTAGTAGAGAAGTACTAAATTAAACCATCGGGCTTCATATGGCAGTTTTACTGCATGAAAAGTGTAAATGTAGTAAGAGATAAACCATTTTCCTATCATCATTTTGTGGTGCTTGTAAGCGAGAAAAAATTTTGTATCGGATTAAAGTGATGTATAAAGTTTTTTCCCAGTCACTAGGTCCTCTCATTCTCAAATATTTGATAATTAAAGTGTGGCTATTCGCGCGTCTTGCATTACATTGCTTCATCAGCCCCATACACACTCGTTTGATAGTTAGTTGGTTTTTATCCCAACAGCGAGGATTTCCAGACAGTAAGAGATAGCTGTACCAAGTTTAGTTGAAGGAGATACATATATGCATGTACTTACACCTATTTTTACAATATCAAAAAGAATCAACCGATTTAGCACGTCTATGTTTCTGAAACTAATAAATATACAATGAATTTTGTTTTAGATGAGCGGGTAAATCAAGAAAGGTTTTTTTTGTACCCTCCAGCTGCATATGTCATTGCGGTATTCAAGTTGTTCCCACACTGCAGCGAGCATGTATTGAGTAAAAGTTTCCACAGATGCTGTCATGCGACCTTGGAGGCCAGAAATGTAAGGCCGAATCATTTGGTCCAGTGCGACCGATCCATCGTTCAGTAATCCTTCGATTTAAAAATTCCCGCACTTCCAGATGCCAATGCGGCAGTGCCGCATCCTGTTGGTAAATGAAGTCTTTCGAATCAGTCTCCAACCGTGAGAAAAGAAATTTCTCAAGCATATCGAGATGTGTGCTTCCTGTAAGAGTGATCTTCAAAGAGAAATGGACCATTCACCTTTTCCCGTGAAACTGCAAGAAAAACACAGAAAATTTAGGAGTGTCCCTCTCATGGTGTACGACTTCATGTGGTTGTTCCGTACCCCATATTCTCAAATTATGACAGTTCACCTTTCCATTTAAATGGAATGTTTATCCGTTACAAAAGACTAAACGTGGAAGATAACTGTCATCCTGCATCTTTCCAAGAACGAAATTACAGAACACTAAACGTTGTTGTCACCTTCACGAAGAGCTTGCAGTAGCTGAATTTTGTATGGTTTCATGTGTAAACGTCGACGCAACGCACGCCAGACGGACATCAGGGTGAACGGGTTTCTGCGGACTCCTTGTGAAACTTTGGCGGATATGTCAGACACTCGAGAACGGCCCGGCGATTTGCCTTTACACAAACAACCTGTTTCTCGGTATTGTTCATGCCATCGTCTAATGCTGTGTGCTATTGCAGGAACCACACCATACCTAGTACGAAAGTCTCGCTGAACAGTTATTACAGACCCGCACTGCTCAAAACGTAGAACACAAAACGCTTTCTGTTGTCCCGACAGCGCTTTTACTAGAACTGAAGTGAGCATACCCTGCTGCTACTCAGCTGGAACCATGTAAAACGCGAGAGTTTGCTCTCTCCAACAGTATGATGTTCACGCAGATCTCAAATAACACAATAGTTATGACCTTTTTTTTAAATCTGATGATTCTTTTTGATATACCTGTGTCTTCCCATACCGTAACACCCTACGGTTCCCACTAGTACCATGAAAGTCGTTCCCTTAGTCTTCACAAGCCTCCTACAATTCCGTCCATTCTTCTAGTTAGTGCGTTTGCACATAACCCTTTCCTCGGCGGATCTGCATAGATATTGTCATTTTTTACCTTGCTTTTAATTTCAAAGATCCTTCTGGAACGCTCACCACAAACGGTTCGGTTCTCATCTCTTGTCAACTTTCCCACAGTCCATTACTCATTTCCATACCATGATGTACTACGGTCGTACTTTCTCGGACATTTCTTTCTCTATTTCAGGCCTTATTTTGGCAACGAACGCTCTCGTTTTCTTGTGCTAGTCCGCCTCCTTTGTCCTAGCCTCGTTCCGTCACACTTTCAATACATCAGAATTTTTTCACTTCATCTACTAACAATATGGCTCCATATTCCGATCCACTGATTGTAGCCGATATCACTCCTGCTGCTGACACTTCCGTCGTTCTTAACTCTCAGTCAACAAAAAATAAACGGAAAATATATGTATTTAAAATAGCAGATAAAAATTAGCTTCACACCAACAGAGTCCACTCCTTCCAATCTGACTATATAACAGTAGACCAGATGTGGTTTATAGTGAAAGAAATAGTATCTACGGCAACACAGATACATATACCAAATTATTAAGAAGAGATGGTTTTGATCCTCTGTGGTACACAAAACAGGTCAGAAACTGTTGTAGAAGCAACGAAAGCAGCATTTAAAACTTAGAAAAACGCAAAACGCCCAAGACAGGCGAATTTGTACAGAAGACCGAAATGTATTACGATTTTCAATGCGAGATGCTTTTAACAGTTTCCACAACGAAATTGTTTCCCGAAATTTGGCAGAAAACACAGTGATTCTGGAAAGAGACAACCAATACCTTTACGGTGCAATAACAATGGTGATGTTATTGATGACAGTGTCACTAAAGCAGAGTTACTGAAAAGGGTTTTCCGAAATTGCCTCTCCAAAAGAAGACGAATTAAATATTCCGGATTACGAATCTAGAACATGAGTAACTTAGACCTAGATATTGCCGGTGTAGCGAAGCTGCTTAAATCGCTTAATAAAGTTAAGGCCGCAGGCCCATATAGTATTCCAGTCAGGTTCCTTTCAGAGCATGCAGATACAATAGCCCCATACATAGCAAACACAGACAACAGGATGTTCGGTACCAAAAGACTGGAAAATTGCACAAAACAGACCAACAGCCAGGAAAGCAAATGCGAGTAACCTACTGAATTACAGACCCATATCGCAGAGGTCGATTTGCAGTAGGATTTTGGAACACGTACTCTATTAGAACACGAGGAAGAAAAAGATTTATTGACAAATAGCCAAGACGGATTCAGACAATATCATTCTCATGAAACACAGCTAGCTCTTTATTCTCACGAATGAAAGTTATCGACAAGAAATGTCAAATTGATTCCATATTTACAGATTTTCAGAACTTTTTGACAACGTTCCTCAAAAGCGATCTCTTGTGAAATCGAGAGTATCGTTTTAACTGTGCAACTGGACTCCTGATTTCCTGTCAGAAAGGTCGCAGTTTGTAGTAACTGATGGAAGCCCATCGAGCAAAGTAGGAGTAAAATCTGCTATTTCGCAAGGAAGTGTTATGGGCCCTCTGCTGTTCCTGGCCTATATAAACGATGTAGAATACAAACCAGGCAGCCGTCTTACATTCTTCGCAGACGATGCTGTTGCTTACCGTCTTCTGACGTCAGCAGAAAATCAAAACCAATTGTTAAATGATTTAGATAAGACATCTGTATGGTGCGAAAAGTGGCAATTGACTCTAAATAAAGAAAACTGTGAGGTCACCCACACGATTACTACAAGGAATGCACTAAATTTCGGTTACACGATAAACTGCACAAGTATAAACGCTGTGAATTCATCTAAATTATTAGGGACTGCAATTACAGATAACTTAAATTAGAAGGATCACGCAAATGATAGTGTGGGAAAAGCGAACTAAAGAGTGGATTTTATTGGTAGAACATTCAGAAAATGCAACAGGGTTACTAAAGAGGGTGCCTACACTACGCTTATCCGTCATCTTCTGGAGAATTGCTGCACGGTGTGGGATCTGCGTCAGATAGGATTAACGGAAGACATCGAAAAATTTCAAAGAAAAGCAGCTGTTTGGTATTATCCGCGAAATAGGGGAGAGTGTGCCACGGATATGCATGCAAATTGAAGTGGCAATTATTGAAACAAAGGCGTTGAACGTTGCGGCAAAACATTCTCATAAAATTACCAACTTACTCCTCCGAAAACGAAAATATTTTGGCGCCCACGTATATAGGGAGAAATGATCAACATTTTAAAACAAGTGAAGTCAGAGCTTCCACTGCAAGATTTAAGCGTTTGTTTTTCCAGCGCGCTGTTATAGAGTGGAATGGTAGAGAAATAACTTGATGGTGATTTGATGAACCTCTGCCAGACTATTGTGGATTGCAGATTAATAATGTAGGTGTAGCTGTAGTTCTATATTCAGTAGACCATCCCATTCAAAAGTTCCGCGATCTGGATCTAGATGGGCCAATCGACCCCCTACGGACCAATGACGTCATTGGATGCGATGTGAAGGGATGCGGGGTCCTCTCTTCGCTCTCCTGACCGTTGTCGGGTTTCTTGACCCTGAAACCGCTATTTCTCATTCAGTTATCTCCTCAGACGGCATCACGAGCCTGACTGCACCCCCTGTCTGTCCTCTCACCAGATAATAATCCCCTGCGAAAAGGGGAATCGAACCTTGGCCACCCGCACTGCGCTCAGCCGCGTTGACCACTACCAGTGTCGGAGACGGACATCCAACTCGAAAGATCCTGTAATTATTTCTGACTTTCATAGATGACAACAATTCACGAGCGTATCTTATCACTGATATCCTTTAAGCCGGAAATTTACTCCCACTTTAGTTGCTTAACTTCATCGCTTCTCTGATGTAGAGGTGAATCGAAGAGGGAAAAGCCGCAGCTGATGGTCTAATGGTTCCGGCAAAATAGCTCGGCGTGTTCGGTCAGTGGACTAATAACTTTTTTTTAAAAAAAAAAGATAAAAAAGGTTAGCGTCGCTGCCAATAGATGGCACTGTGCCGGTTTCGATTTGTGGCCGCGTTGGAGGTTTTCTTCGCTCAGGGAATGGCCGTGTGAGATGTGCTCATTATTTCGTCCCATCTCCATTGACGGGCAAGTCGTCTAGGTGGCGTCAGACAGAAATACTTGCTCCAGTTGGCCAATAATGGAATTCTAACATTTCCTTTACTGACATCCTTTCTAACACTTTGTGGACTCCAGCAAAGAAGTTCTCCATTGTATTCGATTCACCATATTTAGCCGAAAGAGTATTTAGCGTAGACAGAAAATTACTAGCAGAGGAAAACCAAACATTGTCAGTACAGCAACGTGGTGATGTAAGATTGGTGAAGACAAATATGGCATAAAGTATCGAAAAATTAATGCCATTACAACACGCTCAGTCCAGTCACTAATCAAGTTACAATAATTTTTAATAATATCCGGCTGATAAATTTGGGGAAATACATCAGTAATTTCAGTGCCACACGATAAAGTAATTTGAGAATTTGTTGTTCTATATTTAGTGTACATAATTGAAAATGGGTACCACCGAATAACTATTCGAAAAATAGTGCGTGATCCAATTTTTCTCCGCAAGCCACTTTACTTTACTTAGATGATGGTACTTCGTGTGAATGTTGCTAACTTTCAGTCCTATTCCATTCACGTGTGGAACAACAGGAAAATGTCTATATGCCTCACTACCTAACATGTTCTCTCTTGCCGTATTTCATTAGTTCCTGGTGAAGCAAAACATTGTGGTTCAACGATATTAGAGGTGTGATTACATCGCAGAATATAAACTTCCTCCGAGTGTCCTACTTTTCTATGTAATTTTCGTTTCTCTTCTGTTAAAAAATAATATATCTGTTACTTTAGAGTCGTCCTTCGAGACTCTCTGTTCAAGGTAGGAAGAAGGGCAGCATCGGTCGTAGTTGAAATCGATGTGCAATAAACAGATTAAAAATTACGACTTACGTTGGCCTTCCCCCTATCTTTGATCTCATTAATACGTCGTGGAGCACGCTATTCCTGCTGGAAACAAACGTGCTGTTTCATTCTGCAATGTGATTATGTTGCAAAATAATAACCATTCCTTTTTCCACATCCTAACGAGGATGGTAGAGCTATTATTGTTTATTAATACACTGACGCGTTTCGCCTGATTCAGTCATCTTCAGACAGGCTGATGTTAGACGCTGTTAGGCACATAGGACCCCGAACTTATAAAATGTCCCAGCAAGAAACAGTCCTCGTCAAATATTCAGAAACGTTGCGGCGTCCTTGTTCAAGCATCCAACTTAGTCCAGTGAATATAAAACAAGACCATCCCTTCACAGACCTGCCACCATCTAAACACGTTGGGGGTGTTGTTTCTCATATTGAGGCTACTCAAAATTTTTTGCGTAGTCCCAATATGGGAAACTACACCCCCCACATGTTTAAATGGTGGCAGGTTTTGAAGGCATGGTCGTGTTTTGTTAATAAAATTGTTCAAATGGCTCTGAGCACTATGGGACTTAACTTCTGAGGTCATCAGTCCCTTAGAACTTAGAACTACCTAAACCTAACTAACCTAAGGACATCACACACATCCATGCCCGAGGCAGGATTCGAACCTGCGACCGTAGCGGTCGCGCTGTTCCAGACTGAAACGCCTAGAGCCGTTCGGCCACATCGGCCGGCCGTGTTTTGTAATCACTGGACTACGTTGGATGCTTGAACAAGGACGCCGCGCAATGTTTCTGAATATTTGACGAGGACTGTTTCCTTCTGGGACATTTTATAAGTTCGGGATCCTATGTGCCTAACACCGTCTAACATCGGCCGGTACGAGGATTCCTGAATCAGGCGAGACTCATCAGTGGTAAATATAATAATAATAATTATTATTATTTCTTTCTTTCCTCAGACGTTATGTCTGGTCAAAAATAGAAAGTGACGCGGACCTTGATCAAGCGTGACTTCCTTTTAACTGTACTGTATCCGTTATATTGCATTTAGGAGCTTTCGGGTAATTGAACATGTATCAATAATTACGGATTTCTGTAGTTGTATATATAAGTTTGGATGTAGCTGTATAGCATTGATGTACTGGTGGATATTGTATGGTATGACTCCTGTAGTTGATAGTGTAATTGGTATAATGTCAACTTTATTCTGACGCCACATGTCCTTGACTTCCTCAGCCAGTTGGATGTATTTTTCAATTTTTTCTCCTGTTTTCTTTTGTATATTTGTTGTATTGGGTATGGATATATCGGTTACATGTGTTAATTTCTTCTTTTTATTGATGAGTATGATGTCAGGTTCGTTATGTGGTGTTGTTTTATCTGTTATAATGGTTCTGTTCCAGTATAATTTGTAATCATCATTCTCCAGTACATTTTGTGGTGCATACTTGTATGTGGGAACGCGTTGTTTTATAAGTTTGTGTTGTAAGGCAAGCTGTTGATGTATTATTTTTGCTACATTGTCATGTCTTCTGGGGTATTCTGTATTTGCTAGTATTGTACATCCGCTTGTGATGTGAACTACTGTTTCTATTTGTTGTTTGCAAAGTCTGCATTTATCTGTTGTGGTATTGGGATCTTTAATAATATGCTTGCTGTAATATCTGGTGTTTATTGTTTGATCCTGTATTGCAATCATGAATCCTTCTGTCTCACTGTATATATTGCCTTTTCTTAGCCATGTGTTGGATGCATCTTGATCGATGTGTGGCTGTGTTAGATGATATGGGTGCTTGCCATGTAGTGTTTTCTTTTTCCAATTTACTTTCTTCGTATCTGTTGATGTTATGTGATCTAAAGGGTTGTAGAAGCGGTTATGAAATTGCAGTGGTGTAGCCGATGTATTTATATGAGTGATTGCTTTGTGTATTTTGCTAGTTTCTGCTCGTTCTATAAAGAATTTGCTTAAATTGTCTACCTGCCCATAATGTAGGTTTTTTATGACGATAAATCCCCTTCCTCCTTCCTTTCTGCTTAATGTGAATCTTTCTATTGTTGAATGTATGTGATGTATTCTATATTTGTGGCATTGTGATCGTGTAAGTGTATTGAGTGCTTCTAGGTTTGTATTACTCAAGACAGAACCAGATAGGACTTAATGAGTCTCCTTGGTATATTCCACGCTTAATCTGTATTGGCTGTGATGTGATAGTATTTGAATTTGTTTGGATATTAAGTGTGGTTTTCCAATTTTTCATTACTATGTTTAGGAACTGTATCAATTTAGGATCTACTTTGTATATTTCCAATATTTGTAGTAACCATGAGTGGGGTACACTATCAAAAGCTTTTTGGTAATCAATGTATGCGTAGTGTAGCGACCTTTGTTTGGTTTTAGCTTGATATGTCACCTCTGCATCTATTATCAGTTGCTCTTTTCATCCTCGTGCTCCTTTGCAACAGGCTTTTTGTTCTTCATTTATAATTTTGTTCTGTGTTGTATGTGTCATTAATTTCTGTGTAATGACTGAATTTAATATTTTGTATACTGTTGGTAGGCAGGTTATGGCGCGATATGTAGCTGGGTTTGCTGTGTCTGCTTGATCTTTAGGTTTCAGATAAGTTATTCCATGTGTAAGTGTATCAGGGAATGTGTATGGGTCTGCAATGTAACTGTTAAATAATTTGGTTAGATCTGAATGTGTTGAGGTGAGCTTCTTTAGCCAGAAATTTGCTATTTTATCTTTTCCAGGGGTTTTCCAATTGTGAGTAGAATTAATACTTGGGTGACTTCATGTTGCAAAATTATCACTTCAGGCATTTGTGGTATCATCTTGTATGTGTCTGTTTCTACTTGTATCCACCATGCATGCCTGTTATGTTGTACCGG
The DNA here is from genome assembly GCF_021461385.2 of Schistocerca piceifrons. Lineage (NCBI taxonomy): Eukaryota > Metazoa > Arthropoda > Insecta > Orthoptera > Acrididae > Schistocerca > Schistocerca piceifrons. The sequence goes on from NC_060144.1 coordinate 282,226,747, forward strand.
GTTTGACCATATGTTGCTCCAGAGGTGTTCCATGTCTGTTGTGTTTGGTGGATTGTCTATTTTAATGTGTGTGTTATCTATTGTCTGGTAAAATTTCTTTTGGTTTGTGTTGAATGTTTGGTTTTGTTTCCTTCTATTTTCACTTTTTTTGCATCTTCTAAGTCGTTTGGCCAATGCTTGTAATTTCTGCTTCTTTTCATCTAATTGCTCTATCGCTTCTTGTTGTGAGATTTTACCTAACCTTTTTCGTTTTTTTCTGACATTTCATTTCTTATAAATTGCGTTAGCTGTCCGATGTCTTTTCTCAGTTTTTCTATTCTGATCTGTAGCCTGTGTTGCCATGCTGGTTTTGTGGGTTTCTTCTGTGTGTTGGTTGGTTTTGATCTCTGCCTAGTGTGTATATTTAGTGTAGTGAGTGCTCCTATATAAACCAGTAGTTGTAACTCTTCCATAGTTGTGTTTTCGTTTATTTTGTTGTGTATGATTGTGTTGATAGTTTTTATTGTTGTTTCGACTTGTGGGTTATTTGGCGGTCTATGCAAGAATGGTCTGCTGAAATTTTTCTTCTATATCTAACATGTGTGTCACTTCGTGTTCTATTTGTGCTTGTTCTGGTGGCTGTCTTAAGAATTCGTTTTCCTCTGATTGTTTAATTGATGCGTGTTGGTCTTTGTTTGTTTGCTCTGGGATGTTTGAGTCCATTGCTGTATTTTCTTCTTCTTCTGATTGCACATTATTTTGTTCCAGTATTTGTTGTACTTGTTGTTTGATGTTTTCTAATTCTGACTGGGGTATCCTGTTATTTTTTACTATTACACGGATCTGATCAGCTAGTCGTTGTTCTGTTAAAAATTTTGATTCTGAGTATCTGGTAATAAATGTTGTGTATACTTGTGATCTGTATCCAGTTTTGTTGGTTCCTAGGTTTGTTGCTTGGTAATAACAGAACATGAGGTGTCGATTAAGTTCATCTGAGCATCTCATCCTCTGTCTTTGTTTTCCTTCTAGGATGGTTGCAGGAAGCATATCCTGCAAAACACCTCTATTTGGATTTAAATCATTTTCCAGTTGGCTAGCAGTGTCGTTACCATTGTGGGCGGGCATAGGGTTCAACCGTCATCCCCGACCATGACGGCGCTTGTCCGAGGCTTCTTTAGTTCTGTCCTGAACCAACTAATCACACTAAGAGGGGGGGTTAGCCCTATTAGTGGTTTGTTCTTTTCGTCGCCTTTTACGACTGGCAGAACATACCGGAAGCCTATTCTTTTCCCGGGCCTCCACGGGGATTATTATTATTATTATTATTATTATTATTACTATTACAACTCGGAAACGATGACTGTCTTCATATTAACTAGTCTTTAACATATTTACAACTTTATTTGGTAACAGAGTGCATAAACCCGGATTCCTGTTATTGAAATATTTTGTAAATGCTTTTCGCCTTTTAAATCAATTGGAAATTGTCGGTTTGGTAACGTAACGACCAGTCACTATAAGAGCACTCTCGTTTTCCATGTTCCAACATTTGTCAGTAACGTGCTGCCTGTACTTTTTTTTCATTTTATTTTATTTTTTTAACGAAGTCCGTTTGCAGTTACTATTATCATCAAACCGTTTCCTTGCATTGTCGGTCAACAATAACACGGTCTTCTTTCATCAAGTTCGCCGCTTTCCAATGTCGACCTCTAGCTTGAACTTAAATTCTCACGAGCAAAATCAGTTCACGCAGCAAGAAATTCGTTTAAAGGTCAATGCGTCATTTCCAAATTTTATTACTGCGCGCATTCCTTTTCTTGCTAGCAATGTGATGTGTCCTTCCTTCGCTAATGTTTTACTGTCTTATTTAAAAATAAATCGTCACTTTAAGGCGGAGTACACGTTACACTGTGCGCATAAACGGTGCTTTCAAGAGATTATGAAGTTACTTTCTCAGTGTATGAGATAAGATTTTTCCCTGCAGCATCCTGGGAAAATCTACAGATTTCTTCCATCAGTCTGTTCCTGTGGGAACGTGCGCCCCTAACCCGTCCGAGGTGAGGCATACATTACGAAAGGAGTGCTGTACGGTGTAGCTGCGCTCTCCCGCCAGTTGTTGAACGGTCTCCCGGTCGACGTGCATCTGCAGTCTGGGTCAGCGTTATCCACGAAGTTGGGGTGCGTTATCTCGCCGGCGTCCCCGGCAACGCCCGTCCCTCTCAGATATAATTGTCTTTGAGCAGGTATGCAGCCCCTCCGCTATCGGCCGGCTCGGGCTCCGTACTATGTCCATTTAATGAACGCCGGCACCCGCCCGGAATTCCGAAAGTAGGGGTCGCCTCGTTTACATAAGAGGCCTCTTTCCCTGTGACTCGCAATACACGTTGCGCAAGACACTGGTTTACTGGTTTCTTTACCTTAAGATTCTTATCGTCTTATAATAAGAAGTATTCTTAATACACTTATCAATAACAGTTTTGCATTCACAGCTGTGCATTCATGAGAGAGAAAACAAAAATTGCCTCTGACGAATGCATATACAGGGTGGTCCATTGATCGTGACCGGGCCAAGAAACTCACGAAATAAGCGTCAAACGAAAAAACTGCAAAGAACGAAACTTGTCTACCTTGAAGGGGGGAAACCAGATGGCGCTATGGTTGGCCCGCTAGATGGCGCTGCCATAGGTCAAACGAATATCAACTGCTTTTTTTTAAATTAGGAACTGGCATTTTTTATTACATATTCGTGTAGTACGTAAAGAAATGTGAATGTTTTAGTTGGGCCACTTTTATCGCTTTGTGATAGATGGCGCTGTAATAGTCACAAATATATGGCTCACAGTTTTAGACGAACAGTTGATAACAGGTAGGTTTTTTAAATTAAAATACAGGACGTAGGTACGTTTGAACATTTTATTTCGGTTGTTCCAATGTGATACATGTACTTTTGTGAACCTATCATTTCTGAGAACGCATGCTGTTGCAGCGTGATTACCTGTAAATCCCACATTAATGCAATAAATGCTCAAAATGATGTCCGTCAACCTCAATGCATTTGGCAATATGTGTAACAACATTCCTCTCAACAGCGAGTAGTGCGCCTTCCGTAACATTCGCACATGTATTGATTATGTGCTCACGCATGTTATCAGGCGTTATTGGTGGATCACGATAGCAAATATCCCCACGGAAAGAAATCCGGGGACGTCAGATCCGGTGAAAGTGCGGGCCATGGTATGATGCTTCGACGACCAATCCACCTGTCATGAAATATGCTATTCAATACCGCTTCAACCACACGAGCTATCTGCCGGACATCCATCATGTTGCAAGTACGTCGCCATTCTATCATGAAGTGAAACATCTTGTAGTAACATCGTCAGAACATTACGTAGGAAATCAGCATACATTGCACCATTTAGATTGCCATCGATAAAATGGGGGCCAATTATCCTTCCTCTCATAATGCCGTCCCATACATTAACTCGCCAAGGTCGCTGATGTTCGACTTGTCGCAGCCATCGTGGATTTTCCGTTGCCCAATAGCGCATATTATGCCGGTTTACGTTACCGCTGTTGGTGAATGACGCTTCGTCGCTAGATAGAACGCGTGCTAAAAATCTGTCATCGTCCCGTAATTTCTCTTGTGCCCAGTGGCAGAACTATACACGACGTTCAAAGTCTCCGCCATGCAATTCCTGGTGCGTAGATATGTGGTACGGGTGCAATCGATGTTGATGTATTATTCTCAACACCGACGTTTTCAATTATGTAACTATCCGGCGAACGGTCCGGACACTTGGATGATGTCGTCCAGGATACCGAGCAGCATACATAAGACCGCCCGTTGGGTATTTTGATAACAATAGCCATACATCAACACGATATCGACCATTTCCGCAATTGGTAAACGGTCCATTTTGACACGGCCAATGTATCACGAAGCAAACACCGTCCGCACTGGCGGAATGTTACGTGATACCACCTACTTTACACGTTTGTGAGTATTACAGCGCCATATATCACAAAGCGAAAAAAGTGGTCCACCTAAAACATGCATATTTCTTTACGTACTACACGAATATGTAATAAAAATGGGGGCTTCTATTTAAAAAACGCAGTTGATATTCGTTTGATCTATGGCAGTGCCATCTAGCGGGCCAACCATAGCGCCATCTGGTTTCCCCCTCAAGCTAGACGAGTTTCGTTCTTTGTAGTTTTTTTATATGATGCTTATTTCGTGAGATATTTGGCCCTGTCACTATCAATGGACCACCCTCTATATTAACTTGCAATGTATCTAAGTAACTAAATAAAAAAAGCGTTTGTGTAACGAAATGATAATCTATGTCTCACGGGAGTTGGGGGGACGGAGTGGGACGGGGGCAACGTCTATAGTCAATACGTGATGGAACGTCCCCTTGGTCGAAAGCAAGCTTCACTCTGTCGTAGCAAACAGTCCATGAGATCACCAAGCCAACGCTGGTCCAAATTGTCCCACTCTTCAATCGTGATTCTGCGTAAGTTGCGCAGAGTACATCGACGTCCAAAAACAGCTGGTTTCAATCGATCTTTCGGTCGTCTCGGTACAGGAAGGACACTCCTTTCTGGTGTCCGTAGCATGCTGATAGCGCGTGTCCACTAGAACAGCAAGACCAACATTCGAGTTATCTTCCATCAAAATGCAGTTGTCACGAAAATGTTGACAATGCGGACCCACAATTGCTTGAAGAGTCTCATTCCTGCACCGTAGAGCAGTGAGATTGCCCTCAACAACCACGAGATGTGTACGGTGGTTCCATGCAGTCCTACCCCAGAACACCACTCCACTACCAAATTGTTCCACATGTGTTGATGTCGGCGGGTTGTCTCCAAGCACGTTGTCAGAGATTATCTGGGTACAAACACATCAGAGTTCCGTCCGCAAACAATACCCGACGCCAATGCTGGGACGTTCATTTGCTTGAGTTCTTGCCTGCTTGTAACTGAGTCCATGGAGTTATGGATTACGACGTGATGCTCACATAATCGTTGAGAGTGGAGATTCGCACCACGCAATCTTCTAACATGCAAGACATAACGTTGTTTTAGCTTCTTCAGACTCTTAATTCAGTTCTGAAGCAATCATCTCACGGTTACTTTGACTCGAAAGTCATGGATATCGATCGTCTAGTGCATCTGTCGAACGTTGGTAGCCTGTGCAATGTAAGCCCTCAACTGGAACGGAAATCGTGTCCGTACCACATCGCATTGACTTCGGCCGAGTGACTTCCCCGGTTGACAAAGCTTCTGCACGTAACGTGGTGATTCGGACCCGATCATTGGTCGCATTTGTCCTTCGTGTCACGGAGGATACTCATGCCGTTGTTCCGCAGATGTCTGCAATGTGTCCCTGCTGGTGCTTCCGTTTTAACTGACATGCTGCAATCCATTCGGCTCCGGCGTTCCACCAGTAGGTACCATTCCTGGTAACTGTCTGTGTTTTTACGAACAATGTCAGGAGTGACCTACCAGTTGGTACAGGATCAGTCACAATAGCAGCACACCTGCGCGACATGTCGGGGTGATGCAAAATTTCTGTTGAGGCGTCTAATTTTCATTCGAGTAGCGACTCCATTCTCCTAAACTGTATTTCAGGCTTCGCATCAAAATTAAGTTTAAAACCAGAGACTAGAGATTTATGATCCTGTGCTACCTACGATAAAAAGAATATACACTTCTAGCCATTAAAATTGCTACACCACGAAGGTGACGTGCTACAGACGCGAAATTTGACCGACAGGAAGAAGATTCTGTGATATGCAAATGACAAGCTTTTCAGAGTATTCACACAAAGTTGGCGCCACCTACAACGTGCTGACATGAGGAAAGTTTCCAACCGATTTCTCATACACAAACAGCAGTGGACCGGCGTTGCCTGGTGAAACGTTGTTGTGATGCCTCGTGTAAGGAGGACAAATGCGTACCATCACGTTTCCGACTTTGATAAAGGTCGGATTGTAGCCTATCGCTATTGCGGTTCATCGTATCGCCACATTGCTGCTCGCGTTGATCGAGATCCAATGACCGTTAGCAGAATATGGAATCGGTGGGTTCGGGAGGGTAGTACGGAACGCCGTGCTGGATCCCAACGACCTCGTATCACTAGCAGTCGAGATGACAGGCATCTTATCTGCATGGCTGTAACGGATCGTGCAGCCACATCTCGATCCCTGAGTCAACAGATGGGGACGTTTGCAAGACAACAACCATCTGCACGAACAGTTCGACGACGTTTGCAGCAGCATGGACTATCAGCTCGGAGACCATGGCTGCGGTTACCCTTGACGCTGCACCACAGACAGGAGCGCCTGCGATGGTGTTCTCAACGACGAACCTGGATGCACGAATGGCAAAACGTCATTTTTTCGGATGAATCCAGATTCTGTTTACAGCATCATGATTGTCGTATCCGTGTTTGGCGACATCGCGGTGAACGCACATTGGAAGCGTGTACTCGTCATCGCCATGCTGGTGTATCACCCGGCGTGATGGTATGGGGTGCCATTGGTTACACGCCTCGGTCACCTCTTGTTCGCATTGACGGCACTTTGAGCAGTGGACGTTACATTTCAATGTGTTACCATCCGTGGCTCTACCCTTCATTCGATCCCTGCGAAACCCTACATTTCAACACGATAATGCACGACCGCATGTTGCACGTCCTGTACGAGCCTTTCTGGATATAGAAAATGTTAGACTGCTGCCAGCACATTCTCCAGATCTCTCACCAATTGAAAACGTCTGGTCAATGGTGGCCGAGCAACTAGCTCGTCACAATACGCCAGTCACTACTCTTCATGAACTGTGGTATCGTGTTGAATCTGCATGGGCAGCTGTACCTGTACACGTATCCAAGCTCTGAATCAATGCCCAGGCGTATCAAGGCCGTTATTACGGCCAGAGGTGGTTGTTCTGGATACTGATTTCTCAGGATCTTGAAAGGTGGCTACACTGAGTCACAGCGCCAGAGATTGCGCCAAAGAGTATTATTCTGCCGCCTCCACTGGAGCAGTAGTAGTTCAGAGGTTGCTGTGGGCAGTGCTTGTTGAGAGAATGTCGATAGCAGTACTATTTGAGGGCATGTCGTGTGCAGTTGTTCTGTTTGAGCGAGACATCAGATGCTGTTCGATTAGGGATGTTGCAATGATCACAGTGTACTTTTCGTTAATATATATGAAGGTAACAAATTTTTTTGTATTTTTCAAATTTCCTAAATAACAATGCCTCTTGGTCATAGGTTCAGTCAACAAAGCATCTGGCTTGTGTTCATGTATTAGACTGTAATTCTGGTTTCTATACGCAATTATAGTATTTCTGGTTTTTTAATTACTTCACTGTAATTGGTGTTTAAAATATCTTGTCGTATTGACGAAGAACCGTGCCAGATGTGAACGCTGAATCACACTTCCACACAGAGAACAGTTACACTTGTGCTTTGTTGTTTCGTAGCTTTTATAGTTGCTGGGGACTTAATTAATCAATTGTGTTAACGGAAATTTCCTTTCATTCTTTGTTGTCATTCTATGGAGGTTTTATGGAAGCTGTATAAATTTATGCTAATAGGAAGGAAGCTAACGACATGACATACCAACTCTAGGTTTAGACCATTGACAGTTATTACACTGCATTCTTCGTGATCAATTGAAATAGCAAGTGACACTTGACACAAGAAATACTCCACATGTTTGCTTCTGTTTTGTCATGATTCTTGAAGTGGTGTACACACTGCGAAATATTACGATCATTCACACTCCGTACTCGTACTTACTTACTGAAAGTTATTCAAACTAAAGGCTCTTAGGGGTCATGTATGCATTTCTTTTATTTAATTATGGACAAGGTAAACAAATGTATTTTATAATTCATAATGAGTAGAAGATTTGGATCAGATGAATGACACAGAGATTGTGTGTGGACATTGTGTCTTCGGATTGTATGGAATGATGAATTGAAGTTTGTACTAGGATTTTATCTGTACTTGTTCGAGGAGACTGACTAGAGGAAAGAGTTGCTATGGAAGTGAAATGATATTGGTGATAAGGTTTATATGTATCGACGTATTGAAGAGGTATTATTCAGGTACTGAGGTTGTGTGAAGTTGATGATTATTGGTGTTTTGGTGGACAAGAGGTAAGGTAAATGATATTGATTAAGAGGTTTATATGTATCGACGTAAGAGGTATTATTGAAGTACTAAGATTATGTGATGCTGTTGATTATTGGAGTTTTGGTGGATAAGGGGTAAAGTAAGTGAGGAGCATAATTTTTTTTGTTGGTTTATATTGAACAAGGAGGATGAAGATGGCAGACTAGAACACTCAAGTGGAAGACAGATTGTCTACACACACACTTTGTTAAATCAATAAGCAGTATATACTTTTTTTTGGAAAGAGAAAGTATTTGCATATCTTGGCACACTGACAGTTGTTCAGCAACTGTACATTTGACTTGGCTTGGCAAACATTGGTCTTGACATGATGATTATGACGTTGACTAACTGTTATTGACTGTTATACACTGCTGCCACTACTACTTGATACACATGTTGAACATCAAATTTTTGACAGAATTGCATTTACACAGTTAACACTATTCAATTATAAAGATGAGTGAGTGTGTTTAGTGTGTTTTCCTTTCCTAATCCCAAATAATTGGTACTGACCTACCTCCTAAATATTATTTTACTTGTTTGTTGTGGCTTGCACTGACACCCATAAATATTATAGGTTTACTGATATTTGTGTATTTGTAACAGTTAATATGACAATTACCTGATATCATTTGTGTGTTTATTATAATTTGTATGTTTAGTGTAAGAGCATTGATAATAATTTTGTAAAAGCAATTGTGTGTGCATTCAAACTGTTGTTCGTGCTTGCACCTATCATCATGATGGGTGCCACTTGGAAATGTTTAATTTCTGCTAATAAACTCTGATGAACTGTCTGATTAATGATAGTGAATATTATGGACTGTTACCTGAACTTGTTCAACATGATGGGTGCCACTTGGAAATGTTTAATTTCTGCTGATAAACTCTGATGAACTGTCTGATTAGGATAGTGAATATTATGGACTGTTTACCTGCACTTGTTCAACATGATGGGTGCCACTTGGAAATATTTAATTTCTGCTGATAAACTCTGATGAACTGTCTGATTGGTGATAGTGAATATTATGGACTGTTACCTGCCCCTGTTCAACATGATGGGTGCCACTTGGAAACATTTAATTTCTGCTGATAAACTCTGATGAACTGTCTGATTGGTGATAGTGAATATTATGGACTGTTACCTGCCCCTGTTCAACATGATGGGTGTCACTTGGAAATGTTTAATTTCTGCTGATAAACTCTGATGAACTGTTTGATTAGTGATAGTGAATATCACAGACTGTTACCTGCACTTGTTCAACACTGCTGGGTGTCTCTGATGGAACTGCTTCTACTGAAATAATGTCACTTCTTGCTGTCTGCACCTGTTCAACATTACTGGGTGCCACTGATGAAACTGCTGCTACTGATGATGTCACTTGTTGCTGTCTGCAGCTGTACAACATTGCTGGGTGTCACTGATGGAACTGCTTCTACTGAGATAATGTCACTTGTTGGTGTCTGCACCTGTTCAACATTGCTGGGTGCCATTGATGGAACTGCTTCTATTGAAATGATGTCACTTGTTGGTGTCTACACCTGTTCAACATTGCTGGGTGCCACTGATGGAACTGCTTCTACTGAGATGATGTCACTTGTTGCTGTCTGCACCAGTTCAACATTACTGGGTACCACTGATGGAACTGCTTCTACTGAAATAATGTCACTTGTTGGTGTCTGCACCTGTTCAACATTGCTGGGTGCCACTAATGGAACTGCTTCTACTGAGATAATGTCACTTGTTGGTGTCTGCACCTGTTCAGCATTGCTGGGTGCCACTGATGGAACTGCTTCTACTGAGATGATGTCACTTGTTGGTGTCTGCACCTGTTCAACATTGCTGGATGCCACTGATGGAACTGCTTCTACTGAGATAATGTCACTTGTTGGTGTCTGCACCTGTTCAGCATTGCTGGGTGCCACTGATGGAACTGCTTCTACTGAGATGATGTCACTTGTTGGTGTCTGCACCTGTTCAACATTGCTGGATGCCACTGATGGAACTGCTTCTACTGAGATGATGTCACTTGTTGGTGTCTGCACCTGTTCAGCATTGCTGGGTGCCACTGATGGAACTGCTTCTACTGAGATGATGTCACTTGTTGGTGTCTGCACCTGTTCAACATTGCTGGATGCCACTGATGGAGCTGCTGCTACTGAGATAATGTCACTTGTTGGTGTTGGTGCCTGCTCGCCATTTCTGGGTGCCACTGTTGGAGCTGTTTAAATAATGCTGATGAAATGTTATGAGACTGCTATTTGCAGCTGTTGACCATTGCTAGTTGCTACTGTTGGAGCTGTCAACTACTCTGAGGAGTGCTACCTGTTTATTGAACTATTGAAAAGATTTTATGTGAATATTTGTATAAACTGATTTTTTGTGTATTTACTGTTTATGAAATGTTATGAGACTCTTACCTACACCTATTCGTCATTGCTGGTGCCATTGATTGAATGATACTTGTGGAAACTATTATGTAAAATCACATGTATGCAAGCATTTGTATTCCTTACTGTATTTTATATGTTAGGTTATTGAAGGGTCAGTGCAAAGCCAAAATATATTTTGTTATGTGATATTAACTTATTAATATCTTTTATTTTTGTCTGTATTTTTTTGGACGAATTTGGTGTTATTTTCACCACCAATGCTGGCAAAAATACCATCAAATTCTAGCCTGTGGAGGAGGGGCGTATGAAAGGTGGCTACACTGAGTCACAGCGCCAGAGATTGCGCCAAAGAGTATTATTCTGCCGCCTCCACTGGAGAAGTAGTAGTTCAGAGGTTGCCGTGGGCAGTGCTTGTTGAGAGGATGTCCATAGCAGTACTATTTAAGGGCATGTCGTGTGCAGTTGTTCTGTTGAGCGAGACATCAGATGCTGTTCGATTGGGGATGTTGTAATGATCCTGTGATCATTGTGTATTTTCCGTCAATATATATGAAGGTAACAAATTTTTTTTATTTTTCAAATTTCCTAAGTAACAATGCCTCTTGGTCATAGGTTCAGTCAACAAAGCATCTGGCTTGTGTTCATGTATTAGATGATAATTCTGGTTTCTATATGCAATTATAGTATTTCTGGTTTTTAATTACTTCATTGTAAATGGTGTTTAAAATATCTTGTCATACTGAGGAAGAACCGCGCCAGATGTGTATGTTGAATCACACTTCCACACAGAGAACAGTTACACTTGTGCTTTGTTGTTTCGTAGCTTTTATAGTTGCTGGGGGCTTAATTAATTAATTGTGTTAACGGAAATTTCCTTTCATTCTTTGTTATTATTCTATGCAGTCAGATTGCGTACTAATACTACTCTGGGCCAACCTGTTACGAGACTTTGTAACCGGACATAGAGCTACTAAAATTATTTTTATTTGCATTTTATTTAATTAAGCCCTCATGCAATCTATGCACTCAAATTGCGCGACAATGTAATCACATGTCAGTTCTAGTATAATATATTTGTCCAATGAATACCCGTTTATCATCTGCACTTCATCTTGGTGTAGCAATTTTAATGGCCAGTCGTGTATTTAATAAAAGTGGCTGCATAAAAATATATTGATGGGAATAGAAAACATTACACCATGAACATCTTGACCGAATCTTGGCAAACTATTACGTATTTTCATGCGCGAGATGTGTTTGATTAAAATTCCATCTTTATACCTGCTTATTTTCAATACATAAAAAACTCATTCGTACCAGGTGAAGTGAGTGTGTGTTTGGTCATTGGTTTTGTGTATCGTTACTGGAACTTCTCAGATGGAGATTGCAATATAGCATTCACAGTTGACGTGCAAATTCAGTTACTCACCACCTTTTGAATTCAGATAACGTTCGAATCATTAGCAATCAAGACATTGGAGCATTATACCGATAGATCGCAGACAGTTCGGTGTAGTACAGCAATGACCGCAGAAGCAGCGATGGTAAGACTAACTCGGGACAACTTTGTGTCTTGGTAAGTAGAAAGAAGCCCTCTGGAAGCAGAAGACATAAGAAAATCGTAGGATTGTTCAACTGATTCTGACGAATAAATGGATGACATGAAATTTTGGCAGTGGTTAATGGTAGAGCGTCACTAAGAATTGTAGGGAACAGATTACTGAAAGCTGGGTTGAGACCTCGAGTTTCAATGCGTCGTTTACAGCTGGCACCGTACCACAGACAACAGAGACTTAGATTTTCATTGTGTAGAACCATGGTCAACAGGGGCACTGAGTGTCACTCCGTGGCGTTCAACGCTGTGCCTCGCCTCTGCTCGTAGCGGTCACGTCGACGCCAGCGCTTACGTAGCCGATCTGGTTGAAGTTCATAGGGAGCGGCGATTCCTGAGAAGCATAATAAACCAACTCCATGAATCATAGTGTCTGAAGCCGTTGGATATTATAATATGTCATTTGGTGATTGTTGATGAAAGCCTGAACGCTCTCGAGTACATGGCCAAGAATGATAAACTTTGTAAGCATATTGGGCATAGCAGCGATCACAATGGAGAGTAATAAAACATTATAGAGAATAGTACTGATCGCGACTGGCGCTGAAGGACAACTTTCACAACCAATGCAGATATGTACACCATACGAAGCCGAATCGAATCTAGTACGGCAGCGACGCAACGCCATCCACTTCGCTAGGCAGCTAGCGGCTTCCTGCAGCCATCTGTGGTACACACAAAGTCCCACAGACAGCAGTCGATAAACGTGTTAATTGATGGTTGGTCAATAGTTTGCTGTACACTGACGATCGAGCATTTCAAAAAATGTGGGTATAATGGGTATCATACAGCCGACAAGCTACATCTCGTTCGCTGTATGATTCCCATTGCATCCATAATTCTCCAGTTGCTGACTGCAGGCATTTTTTAGATTCATGAAATGTCTTTAGATTTGTATATTATGCTACCTCCAATATTTTTAGCCCCAATGCAGAAAACTTGTTCAAACAGTTATTTGTAATTAAATTCAAATCAGTGACTACACACCATTTTGTACATATTAAGGTGTATACACGGTGAATAACCTAAAACTTGCACAGCAAATATTGCGGAAATGGGAAATGTTACAGATGTGCGGTTTTCACAGTATGGATTAGTAGTCAGGGGCACGTATTATTAGCCAATCAACAGATTGTAGTAACTCTTACAAAGTGTATTTTTTGTGTAAACGTAACTTTTTCAAAGTAACAATGACTATTGTCATTAACAATCTAAAAACTGGGTAAATTAGAATATCAGTGGTTTTCGTTGCACGATTCTAGTTGAAACCTTCCCGTCTCCTCTATATCTCTTTTGTTACGCAATAACCGTCTCCTCTATATCTCTTTTGTTACGCAACCTTCCCTTTTACAGTAACCTATGAAACCTTTCCTTAGGATTTCTACTGCTTGCTTAATAATAACAACTGAAAGCTTCCCCTTGAAATTTATTCTCTTTTTCAATAACAATAAGTGCAATCCTCGCATACAAATTTAAATGCTGCTTATTAAAAGTGATGTGCTAATTATTTCGACGAAACATAGAATGTGTCGTCGTCGTGGCCCTCAGTTGTTACCTGCAATAACCCAAAACTGTTCCTTACTTTTTTACCTTTACTGTTACTGGATCGCCATCTGACTGCTACATCGAACTGCGACATGAATAGACTTACTCTGTTTTACTATACTCTATTAGCTGCTGGTGGGCTGTCATAACAAGTGGCTATATTTATTACCAAAGCTGACGTTATTCTTTAATATCAAAGCTGACTTTATTCTTTAATTAATTTGACTTAAGTAATTCATAGTTAAACTTTTTCTTGACAACAATAAAATTTTGCAAAGTTTTGCGTTGATGGTTTTTGGGATGGATTATAATCATAAATGCAATATTGCTGGCAAAAATTAATTATATTCTGAATGAAATGATTTTACAAACGTTCAAATGGGACTTACTTTTTACAATAATCTTACAGCTAGCTAGCATTGCACAAACATACCTTCAATAGTCTTGAGTTTCTCAGAAATCAATGCACGGTCTTTCCCGCTCTTTTCTTAAAATGTATCCAAACGCGGTCTCTCCCGCCCTTTTTAAAATTATATCAATTTGCGGTTTCTCTTGTCTACAGTACTTTGGTGCAGACATTCCCTGCTACCAACATGACAAATATTAATTATTCCTACTTGATCCTATTAATAAAATATCAACATCTTTCGTAAATTGTGATTTGACAATAGACAATAGAAATATGCACGTCTTACATAACCCTCCACTGGGCTTCCTTAAAATTTTCCTATGTCGTTAATTAATTTGGACTTGGCGTAAGGAGAAAATTTGATATTAGAAATATGTGTGTAGTAAGTAAGTTAATGATAGAATATTTCTTTCCACAAAGCACATACATATACTGTCATCAGAATTTGTTTTCCTAAGTCTAACAAAGAGAATATTCAAAAGAGTATACATTAAAATATACAGATAATATGAGTCAGTAAGTTGGAAGTGTACATCGGGTAGTAAAAGTTATTTATATCTCTAATAGTTATTGATGGCAGAAAAATTAGAACATAGTTTATGTCTCATTTTAAAATTTTTTTCTCTGGTAAAATTAGCATCTATTAGTACCATATCCAAGGAAGGGGAAAAAAAAAAGGAATTGGATAGCATGGTCAAAGCACTGGCAACTGTTTGTGAATGGACTGAAAAGTTCGTTCTTTCCCTCACATAGCACAACACCAGGTTTCGCCATGTGATTCCGTCGTCTCTTTGATCCATAGTTTTAGTGTAACCAAATACTAAGTTACCCGTGGAATTGCCTGAGTTGCCGCAGCTACATCAGGTAAGAGTTCCAGCTCCAATTGTCCATTAGCAGTGATGGTGCGCATCTTGGTATGCAAGCACTTATTGACGTACATCATGACTGTGGTGTGCATTTTGGTATGCCGACACATAGAAAACATCGTAAATTGAAGTAACGTGGTTCACTATTCACTTTGTTTGTGCTCCATAACCATTGGGAGGCACAGGAATTAAGGTACAGGTATAATCATTTTGTCAAAAGGTTCACAGATATGGTTGATACCGTTATTACCAAATTTTTCATCATCTCTTTCCTCTGTGCTCATAAGAATTAACTTTATCGTATTCTTATTTTACGTTTAAAAGGACAAAATATGTCACCTTGTGTGACTGTAGAAAAAGTTTATAGTTTTAAACAATTACATAAAAAACACATTTTCCATCTGTAGTGAATTCAGCCTACAGTACATATGACGTTACGTGACAGCCAGAACATAAACAAACATTCCTGTAAGTGGAATTTTAAATAAAATAGACAAGTACCTTTATACAAACTATGTCACTTTCTGTGACTTTATCAGATACATTTCCCCTAAATAAATCATAATCTGGTGCTCATATAAATAACTACATAAAGACACTGTTGCCCTTCACAGGTCGTGAATTCACAGTTTTTGAAATATGAAAGTACATTTTGACAAACTATGCCACTTTCTGTGACTTCAGTATGTTCAGTAATGTGGTCATCAGTTACGAGTCCTATTGTCAGTCGCCTATATATTATGTTTAAGTTGTGTAGCACACATCGTCATCGTTATTTAAGGGAAAACATTTGTATTTTACGTAGAGTGCGAATCGGTATACTGACATTTGGTGTGATCTGTTTTTCCTATGTATGTATCTGATGTAAAAGATATCATGTTCAATGCAGAAAAAAATTTTTCGAATACCAAAGTACATATAGTAAGCAATTTAATGTGGTTTCTCCATCCGTAGTGCTGCGCTGCGCTGTGTCACCTGTTATCAAAATAAACCATTACTAAATTATATTCCTTACATACTAACATCTTCACTATCCTCTCTCCTTTGTACCTCGTGTCATCTCTCTGCATAGCCTATTATAAAATATTCGTTCTTAATAATCATCCTTGCACGGCATGACTTCAATATCTCTCTGTATTACCTATAATAAAATATTCATGGTTAATAATCGTCAGTGCACGGCATGACTTCAACATCTCTCTGCATCTGGAAAATCGCGTCAGCTCTCGGCATGGCCTGTAAAGCATTTATCCATATTTGTCCATGTTATAATTAAAACTACGTTTAATTTGGTGAACTACGACAACAATGCTGCATGCATGGGTTAAATAATACATCTAATTGCTACTACTGTATGAAAATCATTTGTACATGTTATACATTTACATTGAAAGTAGTCCTGTTAATTGCTTCACTTACCTTACATACTGTGAAATAAATGTCCTGCGAGAGCCGGCCGGTGTGCCTATGCGGTTCTAGATGCTTCAGTCTGGAACCGCGTGACCGCTACGGTCGCAGGTTCGAATCCTGCCTCGGGCATGGACGTGTGTGATGTCCTTAGGTTAGTTAGGTTTAAGTAGTTCTAAGTTCTAGGGGACTGATGACCTCAGAAGTTAAGTCCCATAGTGCTCAGAGGCATTTGAACCATTTTTGTCCTGCGAGAACGCTTCTAAGACTGCTATTAATGTTCAGTGTATTTATCTGCGGTCGAGTCGAGGTGACCTGTTGTGCACGTAAATAACCCATTAGTAGCTCACTGTGTTCGGGCTTGCTGGGATGTGACAAAAAGCTCACAGTTATACTCTGTCTATATGATCCCTGTAAGAAGGTTTTTCTATTTTAAAAATTTCTTTATGTTTGACATATAGTGGCTTCCCATAGATTTTTTTGATCTGAGTGTCTCAATGTGTACTACACTATCGTGCGGAATATTTCGAATTCTGTACGGTCCTTCATATAGAAGTTTAAATTTTTTGCATCGGTTCTTCCCTTTATGTGACAGATAATGGATACGGACTAGTACCTTATCGCCAATTTCGTACTTGCCTAATCGACTTACCTGCTTCTGCTGTCTCTTCCGATGATCTGCAGCTTCTTTAATGTTCGCTAGTGCCATGTCTATTATCACACAATGACGAAGTCTACACTTCTTTGGAAAAGGAATCATTTGAGCAAGTTTATTCGGTGGGTCTTTATTCGTCAGTATTACAGTTGGTGAGAGCATCGTTGACTCATTAGGTATTGCATTTATTACTTCCTGAAACTGTGAAATGTATTCGTCCCATATTGCATGCTTTCTGTGGCAATAAATTCTACTTAGTTTCCCGATCTCTTTCATTATTCTTTCTGACGGGTTAGAAGAACTGTGATGTCTTGATATGTAAATTGGTGTTATGTTCTTACTCTCTAACATTTGTTCCCATATGTCTGACCTAAACGGCGGTTCATTATATGAAATAACCTTCTCTACATGTCCTACTATTGATAGAAAATCTCTTACAAATGCTCTTCATACTGATCTAGCTGTCGCTTTCCTTAGTGTATAAAATGTTACAAATTTGGATGTCAGTTTTACAGCTACTAGAATATAACTATAACCTTTACATGTTCTGGGGATTTGACTGAAAAGATCTACTGCTGCCATGTGTCTTAACCGGTATGATGGGATAGTGGTGGAATATGTGATACTGTTGATGATTTAGCTTTCTGCAATATCTTGCAGGATGCTATAACGCCGGCCGTTGTGGCCGTGCGGTTAAAGGCGCTTCAGTCTGGAGCTGCGTGACCGCTACGGTCGCAGGTTCGAATCCTGCCTCGGGCATAGATGTGTGTGATGTCCTTAGGTTAGTTAGGTTTAATTAGTTCTAAGTTGTAGGCGACTGATGACCACAGAAGTTGAGTCGCATAGTGCTCCGAGCCATTTGAACCATTTTGATGCTATAACTTTGCGAATGACAATTTTGTCGAAGAATCAGCATTTCCTAGCTCTGTAATGTGCATAGCTTAGGTACGTATACCATATCAATTTCTTTCTGATCCCTTCTGGAATGCATACAAGCCAATTGTTGCCTTCTGGGTATGAGCGAATAAACAGAATATTGTGATGTATAGTGTAATTATGCCTGATTTTTGCGTTGCTCTTGTCTCGCCAAAGCGTTGCAATCTTTTAGTGTTTCATCTTTCTGCTGTTCTCTCTCTATGTCCTGTAATGTTGATGATATGAAGTTTTCGAAAGCTACTTGTTTGATACACTTAATACTATGGTTGTTGTGGCAGAAGGTATTTTCTTTCTCTAGTCGTTTATGGTGTATAGATCTCGATAGTGCGTCGGCAACAATATTCCGCATGCCTGGAATGTGTACAATAGTAAATTCTAACTCTTGTAGATATAATTTCCAACGTCTTAATCTATCATGCGTAAGTTATGCTGATAATAAAAACTGGATTGCTCGGTGATCGGTATGTACTGTGGTGTGCCTTCCATATAGATAATGGCGGAATCTTAAATGCCCATACTACGCATAGCGTCACTAATTCTGTTACAGAATAATTGCGCTCTGCTGGAGAAAGTATCCTGCTTGCAAACGCAATATGTTTAACGATTGTATTACCTTCCTCCTCTGCTTCCTGGAAAATATGTACTCCTAGTGCTGTAGTTGAGCTATCTGTTGCAATGGAAAAGTTTTGTGTTTGGTCAGGATGTGATAACAAAGGTGCCCTTAGTAACGCTTCTTTCAAATTCTCGAATTCAGCTTCAGCGTCTTCATTCCATGACCAAATTGTGTTTTTACTTGTGAGCTGGTATAGCAAGGGTGTGTCTAATGCTTTATAATGAATGAATTTTCTAAAATAATTAATAAGGCCTAAAAACTCCGAAGTTCTTTCTTATTTGTTGGCACGTCGATATCTTTCAATGCTTGCAATTTGTCGGAGTCTGGTGCAATACCTTTTTGTGAAATGATATGACCTAGAAATTTTCTTGAGGCTTTTCCAAATTCAGATTTACGGAGGTTTATAGTTACACCGTTCTGCTCGAATGTATTCTGTACTTGTTGAAGGGTGTGGTTGTGCTGTTCCCAGTTTTCTGCTGCAATTAGAATGTCATCTACATATGTAGTAACTTTGTTTTTAGGATCCTGTGGGCGAATTGTATTCAAGCCTCGTATAAAGGCTGTAGACGAAATCGTTAGTCGAAACGGAAGTTTACAAAATTGGTAACATTCACCAAAGCAAAGGAATGCAGTATACTTTCGGCAATTTGGATGCAACTGGATTTGCCAAAATCCTGATTTGAGATCGAGGGTGGTATATATAGAGGTGCCATGAAACTTTTGCAGTAACTCTTCTAACGTCTGTGGTCGGTCAGTTTCTGTAATGATTATTTTATTAACCTGACGTGAATCTAAAAATAAACGGAGCGTTCCATCCTTCTTTTCAACGATGTGTAATGGATTTATATATTGCCTTGCTGCTGGTTCAAGTTCAATTATACCCTGATCAATCATTGATCGTAACTCTTAACTGCTTCTGTGTGTATATGCGGGATTGGATAGTGTTTTGTTTTGAAAGTCTCGTGTTGTTTTACCTGAAATTCGTACATAAATCCTGTCATCGTTCCTGGAACACTGTTAAAAACTGTTTTATGTTGCACAAGAATATGTTCTAATTCTATGCGTTCTGTGTCGTCTTTTGCTATACTGTCTCCAACCTTGCGTGTAATTGTCTCTAATTCATTTTACTCCTGTTCCTCTGCCATGTCGTTATTATGTGTATTCATGTATAGTGTGAGATAACAATCGTTATCTTTAGAATCTGCAATAATCTCGATCCTGTGCATATTTTGTTCTTCCAGGGATAGTGTGTTTTGAAATCTCACTACCACTTCATTGTCTTCCTTCTGTAATGTTAGGTATGACGATTCAAAGTCAATCTCTGCGTCGTACTGTACGAGAAAATTCATTCCTAATATTATATCAGTTGTTAAATGTGGAACTATCCAACAATTGCTGTGGAAAGTTTGCCCTGCAAAAACAAACGTTAATTCTATCTGTCTTTTGACTTCAATGCTTTTCCTGGAAATGCTCCCTTAACTTTAGTTTTGTGTAATGGGATATCATTATTGCTATTGCATCTGTTAAATGTTTCTTCGTTAATCAGGCACATTGGTGAGCCTGAATCACTTATTGCTAAAATATTTTGTGACTAAATTTATCTGGATTATTGGGTGGCATATAGTTTTCTGCATGATCTGTTTTTCGTGTAACAATGTGTCTCGCACGTCGTCGAATGTAATGGCATTTCCTATCGTTATCTTTTCTCTGTCCTTATCCATAGTGTCGTCATTTAGAGATTCATCACAGGCTCTCTCTTGTCATAAATGTTCTGACATTTCATTTTCTGTCGGGGAGTGTTGTGTGTTTTCTATGAGCTGTACTGTTCTACCGTTTTGATTATTAACGGTAGGTGGCGGATGAAATCTTGTGTCTGGTACATTCATACGATGACTTGGTTGTTGTGCGCAGTTTGAATTTCTATAAGAATTATCATTGTAGAATGTCCTTTGCGGTCGGTGTTTGTTTTCTCTCCTTCTGTCATTATACGGCGAGGCACGCGTGTTTCTCTGAAAAGGCTGTCTTTGTTCGTTTTGTGTATTTTGCGGCTGACCCTTGTAATGTCTTGCACCTGTCGCATTTTCTGGGCGATGAGTCACGTGAAAGTTCGACCGGTCCGGCATTTCCTGTCGTATATGTGTCGTGTTATTTGGAGGCTTTGTTGCTGTCTTGAATTGTAATGTACATTGTTATTATACTGCTGTTCATTAAATCACTGTGTGTATTCTCGATTAAAATATTCATTTTCGCTGCGAAAGCGTTTATTACGATTGTTACTGCCAAATCGTGTTTGCTCAAAATTAGCGTTGTTTGTCTGGTTTGCGTTATGTTGTGAAAAGTTCTTATTAACAAACCCATAATCTGCCTGGTGTACCTCTAGCAATTGCAGGATGTCTCTAGATGCGTACACACTGTCATTTTGCTGGCCTGTTAATAATGACACTTAATGCTCTGGGGAGTTTTGAAATACACAGCTGTATTAATGCGGATTGACTGTATGGCTGATTGAGGTATTGGTTTTGATCAGCCATATACTCGAAAAATTGTGTGATTGTTGGGAAAGTAGAATTCTCGAAATTTGGGAGACTAATTAGCAGATCTTTAATGCTACTCTGTGTGGTATCTGACCAATATGCTGCTAGAAATGCTTCCTGGAATGGTTCTACTGAAAAACACTGTCTAGCAATTGGTCGCTTTCTTCTCGCTGGTTCCCCTTCAAGGAAACTAATGATAAATTCTAGCTTATGTTGAACTGGCCATGATGGTGGGAGTGCCGCGTTGAATTGTTGGATCCAGTCCAGTGGATATATTTGCGTCCAGTTGTTTGTAAATGTTTTAAACTTTCTCACTGAAAGGAAATGCTTGTGGTCGAAACCGTCATATGTTTGCGTGTAATTATATTCGTAATGTTGTGAATATGAATTTGTGTGTATTTCTGCCTGGTTAAGATCTCTTACTCTCTGAAGTCTACCGACATTATATGTATTGTGCATCTGAGGCATGTCGTAATGGTGTGTGTTCTGTTGGAATTGATTGTTTGCAATTGTTTCTTGTGTATCAGCTATCCTTTGCTGTAAAGAAATAATTTTCGGATGTAACAAATTATTACGTGATTCTAGGTCTGCGATTGTTTGTTGCACATTTGTAATTTGCGTATCTTTACTATTAGAAATCTGTTGAACTGAGACTGGTGTACTGTCATCTGATTTACTGCCACTGGTAGTATCTAACAGGTCTATTCTTGTAGTGAGTTCATTGATCTTTTCTGTCAATTCGTTTCGTAATTTACGATTGCTTTTGGTTATTTTCTTAACAACTGCTTTCAAATTTTCTGAGTCTCGATTGATTTCTGTGTGTTCCATTTTGTCAGTTAGTGTCAGAACTTCTTCTGTTAATTTATCCCTAATATTCCGGATTTCAGTGTGTGTAGAAATTTTCGCCTCAATTGTATGTGATTGGATTTCCGTGAGCCTCTCTTGTATTTGAATATTTGTCTCCTTAACCGTTTCGATTTCTTCCGAAATCGAGTGTATGTGATTGTCCACGTAAGTTTTTCCCGGAGCAAGCACTTTCTTTCTGTCGTCCTGTCGCTGTTTATTAATTGTTCGTGGTAGTTCTTTTCGTTCTTTATCCCGCGATCGCACCAGTTTGCGGTGACGTATCAAACAGTTTTCTGTGTGATTGTTAAAACGTTCATCAATACGAGCGTTTTGTTTAGAAAAGTTCTGTCATTGTTTCTCGTATGCTTACCGCGAATGCTTCTTGTTTATCTGCTATTTCGTGAATCTTGGCGTGTAATTCTTGGTTTGATTTTTCAGCGAATGCTTGAATTTCTACTTTGATTTCGTGTTTTAGATTTTGGTACATTTTGTCTAATTTCTGATCTGTGTGTGTGCGTTCTGCTTTGATTTCGTTTTTTAGGTTTGCTGATTCTTGTGCCCTTCTGTTAAAGTTTTGATTCATGTCTTGTCTCATTTGTAGCAAAAATGCCATTATTTGATCCGTTTCGGATTGGCTTCTGTCTGTATTTGTATTCGTTGTTAAAGGTTGTACATCTGTATTCATTTGAACATCCTCAGACGATTGTAATCGTGTCATCTTTTCCGTGGTTTCGGAATTTTTGTCAATAAAACTGTGGTATCAGTTACGCAGATTGTTTTTTTTTGTGGTTTTAGGGCGCAAAACTTCTATGGTCATTAGCGCCCAGCCCGTGACGTAGGAAACAGGAAAAAAACGAAATTTAAAATCAGCAGCAGTGGGAACAAAGTCATAAAATTTGAGAAACTAAAGGCAGAAGGAATGCTTAAAAATCCACTATAGAAAGGGGTTGGTTGCCCCCAAAAAAAATCAAATGACTGACGTCATTTCACTGTCACTAATAAACCGTAGAACGCGGTCAGCTGAGCGCGTGTCATCTGCTAAAATCGACGATAGATCAGGCGATAGCTGTAGACGGGAGCGTAACGGATTAAAATAGGGGCATTCAATTAAAAGGTGTCTGACCGTCCACAGCTGAGAGCAGTGGGGACAGAGTGGGGGAGGATCACCGCTTAAAAGATGTCGATGGCTAAAAAGACAGTGCCCTATCCGGAGTCTAGCTAAAATTACCTCCTCCCGACGACGCGTTCGGGAGGAAGAGGTCCAAGCGCAAGGAAGGCCTTTCACTTCCCGCAATTTATTATGGGGAAGTGTTGACCAATGCGCATGCCATAAATGAGCAACTTGGCGACATAAACCGCTCCGTAGATCGGTAAACGGAAGAGACTGAATAGCTGACCGAGGAAGAGAGACTGCAGCCTTGGCCGCTATATCGGCCGCCTCATTCCCACAGATACCAGCGTGTCCCGGGAGCCAGAGGAACGCCACTGAGACGCCCCCCAGGTGGAGCAAGCGCAGACAGTCCTGAATCCGGTGGACCAGAGGGTGCACAGGGTAAAGAGCTTGGAGACTTAGGAGAGAGCTGAGAGAATCTGAGCAGATTACGTACTGTATCCGCTGATGGCGGCGGATGTAGTGGACAGCCTGGAGAACAGCGTAAAGCTCCGCAGTATAAACCGAACACTGGTCGGGAAGCCAAAAGTGATTTGGGGTGTCGCCAACATTATAGGCACTCCCTACACCTAACGATGCTTTCGAGCCGTCGGTGTAAATAAATGTGGCTTCCGTCATTTGTGCACATAGAGCAGCAAATGCCCGATGGTAGACAAATGTAGGGGTACCATCCTTGGGAAATTTACATAGGTCTCTGAGCAAGTCGATCCGGGGACGGAGCCAAGGCGGTGCTGTACCCCAAGTTGTCAAGAAGGTTTTAGGAAAGCGGAAGGAGAGAGAATGGAGCAGTTGACGGAAGCGGACTCCCGGGGGTAGTAGGGAGGAGGAGCGGCCTGCATACCCGACATCAAAGGAGGCGTCGAAAAAAAGGTCATGGGCTGGATTAGCAGGCATGGAAGACAGATGGCTAGCATAACGACTCAGAAGGACTACCCGCCGATTGGACAGCGGAGGTTCAGCAGTCTCAGCATAAAGGCTTTCCACAGGGCTGGTGTAAAAAGCTCCAGACACTAAACGTAATCCACGGTGGTGTACAGAGTCGAGACGCCGAAGAATAGACGGCCGAGCAGAGGAGTAGACTATGCTTCCATAATCCAATTTCGAGCGCACTAAGGCGCGATAGAGGCGGAGAAGGACCACTCGGTCCGCTCCCCAGGAGGTACCATTCAGGACACGGAGGGTGTTAAGGGAACGCAGACAGCGAGCCGAAAGATAGGAAACGTGGGAGGACCAGCACAGTTTTCTGTCAAACATAAGACCCAAGAATTTAGCGACGTCGGAAAACGGAAGGTTGACAGGACCTAGATGTAAGGAGGGCGGAAGAAACTCCTTACGTCGCCAAAAATTAACACAAACGGTCTTACTGGGTGAGAAACGGAAGCCGGTTTCGATGCTCCACGAGTGGAGGCGATCGAGACATCCTTGAAGACGCCTTTCAAGAAGGCTGGTCCGTTGAGAGCTGTAGTAGATCGCAAAATCGTCCACAAAGAGGGAGCCCGAGACATCAGGAAGGAGACAATCCATAATTGGATTAATGGCGATGGCAAACAGTACAACACTCAGCACGGAGCCCTGGGGTACCCCGTTTTCTTGGGAGAAAGTATGGGAGAGAGTAGTGTTCACCCGCACCCTAAATGTGCGCTCTGCCATAAATTCGCGAAGAAAAAGGGGCAGCCGGCCTCGAAAGCCCCAAGAGAACAGTGTGCGGAGGATGCCTGTCCTCCAACAGGTATCGTATGCTCTCTCCAGATAAAAAAATATTGCTACCGTTTGGCGTTTCCGGAGAAAATTGTTCATAATATAAGTGGAGAGAGCAACAAGATGGTCAACGGCAGAACGATGCTTTCGGAATCCGCATTGGGCTGGTGTTAAAAGACTGCGGGATTCCAGCCACCACGCTAAACGGTAATTCACCATACGCTCCAAAACCTTACAGACACTACTCGTGAGAGAAATGGGGCGATAGCTAGAGGGGAGATGTTTGTCCTTTCCAGGTTTCGGAACGCGAACGACAATAGCTTCCCGCCATCGCCTGGGAAAGGTACTGTCGGTCCAAATTCGATTATAAAGGCGAAGGAGGTAACGCAGGCTACGGGCTGATAAATGCAGCAACATTTGGACATGGATACCATCCGGTCCTGGGGCGTAGGAGCGAGAAGAAGAGAGGGCATGTTGGAGTTCCCGCATGGAGAAAACAGTATTGTAGCTTTCGTGATTTTGAGAGGAGAAAGCAAGACGTCGCACTTCCGCTGCACGTTTCTTCGGGAGAAACGCTGGCGGGTAATTTGAAGAGCTCGAAATCTCAGCAAAGTGCTGACCCAATGAGTTAGAAATTGCGACGGGGTCCACTAAGGTATCATGCGCGACAGTGAGCCCAGAGACCGGGGAGAAACTAGGCGCGCCGGAGAACCGTCGAAGCCGACTCCAAACTTCCGAGGAGGGAGTGAAGGTGTTAAATGAGCTAATAAAGAATTTCCAGCTTGCCTTCTTGCTATCGCGGATGACGCGACGGCATCGCGCACGGAGCTGCTTATATCGGATACAGTTGGCCAAAGTTGGATGGTGACGGAAAATGCGAAGAGCACGTCGCCGCTCACGTATTGCGTCACGGCATGCCTCGTTCCACCAAGGAACTGGGGGCGCCAGGGCAATTCGGAGGTGCGTGGTATTGAACGTTCCGCAGCTGTGAGAATAACGTCGGTAACATGTGTGACCTCATCGTCGACGCTGGGAAAGCGACGGTCATCGAATGTCGCTAGAGACGAAAAAAGTGTCCAATCGGCTTGGGCAAACTTCCAGCGTCGCGAGCGCATATATGGCAGTTGAGGCTGCAGTCTAAGAACACATGGAAAGTGGTCACTCGAGTGTGTATCATCAAGGGCGAACCATTCGAAGCGCCGAGCTAGCGGAACAGTACCGACCGCAAGGTCCAAATGAGATAAATTTGTCGTGGAGGCAGACAAAAATGTGGGGACCCCAGTGTTGAGGCAGACTAGATCCGCTTGGTGGAAGACGTCTAGCAATAGTGAGCCACGTGGACAAGGATGTGGAGATCCCCAAAGCGGGTGGTGGGCATTGAAGTCCCCAACCAGCAAATAGGGGGGTGGAAGCTGATCAAGAAGATGAAGGAGATCAGCTCGTGCCATTGGTGTGGACGATGGAATGTATACCGTACAAAGAGAGAACGTGTATCCAGAAAGGGAAAGATGGACGGCGACAGCTTGGAAGGAACTGTTTAAATGGATTGGGTGATAATGGAGAGTTTCATGGAGAAGAATCATGAGTCCTCCATGTGCTGGAGTGCCTTCAACAGAGGGGAGATCATATCGGACAGACTGAAAATGAGGGAGAACAAAGCGGTCATGGGGACGCAGCTTTGTTTCCTGAAGACAGAAGATGACCGGCGAGTAGGATCGTAAGAGGATCGACAATTCATCCCGATTGGCTCGAATGCCGCGGATATTCCAGTGGATAATGGACATAGGGCGAGCAGAAAATGGAGGGACGTGACCAAGGGTGCTGTCAACTCAACGACTGCTCAGAGCTGGCGACCGACAGCATGGAATGGCATTCAGTCGAAGGCAGAAGATCCTGATCCATAGGTTGGTCAGGAGCAGCTCCTGCCACCAGCGATCGGCCGGTTGATCGGCCGCCAGCAGTGCGCCTCGGCGACACAGAAGATGGCCGAGGGCGATTTCCGCCAGGTGGTGCTGTAGATGGGACACGCCTTGGCGGAGAAGGAGAGGAACTGTGTTTCTTCGTAGCCTTCTTGGAAGTATGATGTTTAGATGAAGGAGGAACCGATGGTTGTGAAGTTGCGGTACGTAAAAACTCTTCACGAGAATGCTCTTTTTTCGAAGACTTGGCGTCTGACTTTTGGGCTCGAGATTTAGCAGAACCCGACGAAGGGTGAGCCATAGAGTGGGCAGGCGAAAGTGGTGAGGTTGAACAGGCGATCTTTGCGCTGGCCGATCTGACGACCGTGGTACTAAAGGTGAGGTCGCAAGTCTGCGTGGCCGCCTCCTTTGTTGGCCGAGGAGAAGCAAGGACAGTGCTGTATTTTCCTTTCTGAGGCACAGTGGGCTGTCGACTGGCGAGTAACTTTCGAGCAGCAAAGGTCGACACCTTTTCCTTCACTCTTATTTCCTGGATGAGTTTTTCGTCCTTAAAAACGGGGCAATCTCGGGAGAAAGCAGCGTGGTCACCCATACAGTTGATGCAGCGAGGGGATGGAGGTGGACAAGCACCCTCATGGGCATCCTTGCCACACGTAACACATTTGGCCGGATTGGAACAGGACTGGCTGGTGTGATTGAACCGCTGACATCGATAGCAACGCGTAGGGTTTGGGACATAAGGGCGAACGGAAATTATCTCATAGCCTGCTTTGATTTTTGATGGGAGTTGAACTTTGTCAAATGTCAAGAAGACAGTGCGGGTTGGAATGATGTTCGAGTCAACCCTTTTCATAACCCGATGAACAGCCGTGACGCCCTGGTCAGACAGGTAGTGCTGAATTTCTTCGTCAGACAATCCATCGAGGGAGCGTGTATAAACGACTCCACGCGAGGAATTTAAGGTAAGGTGCGGTTCCACCCAGACAGGGAAGGTGTGGAGCAGAGAAGTACGCAGCAATTTTTGAGCCTGGAGGGCACTGACTGTTTCTAACAACAGGGTGCCATTCCGTAATCTGGAACAAGACTTTACAGGACCCGCAATTGCGTCGACACCTTTCTGAATAATGAAAGGGTTGACCGTGGAAAAGTCGTGACCTTCGTCAGACCGAGAAACAAC
This sequence comes from Schistocerca piceifrons, assembly GCF_021461385.2. Lineage (NCBI taxonomy): Eukaryota > Metazoa > Arthropoda > Insecta > Orthoptera > Acrididae > Schistocerca > Schistocerca piceifrons. Next base: position 282,254,699 of record NC_060144.1, read on the forward strand.
AAGCAACTGTGGCAACGATGGAAGAACCGTCTGTGGCTGAGACTCAGTGAACTTACGTTTGTGAGCAGACATAGTGAAAGGTGAGGAAACCATTGCGGAAGAATCCCCCATGATTACCGGCGTCTCCGATGGCGCGCTCCTCCCTTGTGGGGGCCCTCACTGAGGGCACACCCGCCTTAGGTGATTGTTCACACCTCAGGTCACACCTCCCGACAGACGGACGGAGGGACCAATAGGCACTTTCGGAAGGTATCAGCTCGGGTAATCACCCCTCCCTGGGCCTGGCCGTTACCAGGGGGTACGTACGTGTCCTACCTGTCTACCCGAGGCGGGGAATTACGCGTTACCCCGTCACCGGTGTAACCTCCCCACCGTAATTTAAAAGTAAAGAAAATGACAATACTTAATACAAATGGGAGCCGAGTGTAACCTCCCCACAAAGAATTCTACTGACAATGACAATTAAACAAAAATTAGCAATCTGACCCAAATAAGTTCTTCACAAAAAATTTAAAGTCCATTCAGTGATAAGGAAATTCAATTAAACCGAAACATCGGTCTTTGGCCCTGTGTAAAACAATCAGAGTTAAACAATGAAATGTACTGACAATGGCAACAAAATGTGAAATTCGCAATCTGACTCAAATATAAATTCTTCACAAAATTTAAAGTCCGTTCAGTGACAAGAAAATACAATTAAACCGAAATATCGGTCTTTGGCCCTGTGTAAAACAATCAGAATTAAAATCTTACCTCAGAATAAATGGATGTCACATTTCTGCTCTTGTTGTTGCGCACCGCTTGGAGGAACTGCATTGCAAATAATAATATTCTCTTTGTGATTCTAGTGAAATTTTTCTTCAAAAGAAGTGGAATGAAATGGGAAGTGCAACGAAATCTTTAGTTCAATAAAAAATTAAATTTTTGAAAAAAATGCTTTTGAAATAAAAATTATTATTGGGGGACTTGTTGGAGAATAATTACAATAAATAAAATTTTTCATTATCTAATGATTATATTAATTAACAGTATACCTTATTCACCATCTTGACCAGTGTTGCCGACCGCCTACATCACACAACCGCACTGGGCTGCTACTACTGACCGACCGCTCTGCATGACGACTATTAGCGTACTGCACGCGACGACTACTGACAGAGTACTGCTCTCAACTAGACAGAGCTACAGACTCGCAACGACTCACTGACAGACTCGCAACGACTGACTGACAGACTGAGAACCGCTCGCAACACTCGCGCGGTCAAGCGCATACTCTCTGGTCACAGATGCTACAATGCCTCGCCATCGCTGCCGCGTTACATACGTGTTTCATAACCCTCCACTGGGGGGGCAAAAATTTGGCAGCGATGGTGAGTCATTTGGACTTGCCAATCGCGGCAAAATTTTTAATTAACTAATAAACTTCTACAATTTACAGAATAATTAGATGTAGTACATAAAGTAAATGTTGTGCACACGCACTAAGTACAAGATATATCAGACAAAGACAAAATGTGAGTACAAAACATAGTAGCAAATCAGAAAAATGTATATACAAATTATTTGACAGATAACAAAGTGCACAGGCACTGAAAAAATTCTTTAGCATATTCAGAACAAATAAACAGACTGGCAAAAAATATTATGTTGACAAGTGACATGAGTGCACATGCACTGCAGTTGAGAACACATCAGTAAATGATGAAATGTATATACAATTTGTAACAAATGGCATAAGTGCATTCGCATTAAAGTATTGAATATACAGAATAGTAGAAAACATATTGAAAAATGAGATAAGTGTACAGGCACTGAAGTTCAGTAGAAAACATATTAACACCTAACAGAAGTGCACATGCACTGTAGTTCAGAACATATCATAAAAATAAAAATGTATATACAATATAAAAGACAAGAGTGTACATATACTGTACTTCAGAACAAATCAAAAAAATGTCTTTAGTATTTTTGCAATAAATAAACATAATGGCAAAAAAAAAATCATGTCCAAAGTGCACACGCACTGAAAAATGTCTTTAGCATTTTCACAACAAATAAACATAATGGCAAAAAATCATGTCGAGCAGTGCCATAAGTGTACTCGCACTGGAGTTGAGCAAATCAAAAAAAAAAAAAAAAAATGTATAGCCATGAACATAAATAATGTTAGCCAAAAAATTTTTTTCCTTATGTGACAAGAATCAGGATAGGAAAGGGAAGGATTGCATCATGGTTGTAGCACTTTAGATTGCACACAGCTGCTCTGAAAGTCCATATCTTTCCACAGAAGTACAACACCAAGTGACACAACTTGAAGTTCTTTTCCCATCATAATTTATCAGTGTAGCCAAGACACTGAACTGTCGTAGTAATGTTCCATGTTTTCATTTTGGCAGTACATTAGGTACACCAAACAGTGGGACCATAATAACGTCTTCATTGCTCACGGTGGTGGACAGCATGTCGTGTCAACACCACGCTCTTACAAGGCACACCAATGTAGAATTAGTGCAAAACCAAATATAGTGCTCCATGATCACTAGGATAAACAGGACAAATGGACATTGCAATAATTCAGGGTAGTCAGCTTATGAGGTGAAGGACATCAAGTCACATAATATTGACAATTAGAGACTTAATTAGTTTGTAGCATTCATAGCCCAGTTATTGAACATTTCTGTACCAAGTATGTAGTATTACAGAAAAATGTTCATTAATTGTTTTACATGGAATCAGTAGCCTTCTTTTCCTGGTTACAAAGCATTATTAAATAATCGCATTCTTTTCAGTTACAGAGTGTAATTAAGAATCATTAACCTTCTCCTAATTACATCTAATTAATCATTTGTCATTCCAATAATAATCATGAGCCTTTTCCTAATTACAGTTAATTAATCATTTGTCGTTAATTAATCATTTGTCATTCCAATAGTAAGAATTATTAGTCTTCTCCTAATTACAAAGCATTATTAAACAGTACCATAGTTAATTAATTATGTGTCATTCTAATCTATTAAGAATCACTAGCTGGCATCATGGGTAATCGTATTACAATAAACAGTGGCGGTCCTTGGCCAGTTACAAAGTATATTTAGTATGACAGAATAATGTTTATCAGAAGTCTTAGTTGAAAAGGAGAGTCAATTATTGGCCTAGCATTAACATAATACATTGAGTGATATAAATTATTGGCACTCATTGGCCATTAACCAAAACATGAAAACTCAACATGGAAAAAAAGGGCTAATTAATGGCATAATTAATAACAATTCTTCAAGTGACAATTATTGGCACTCAGTGGCCAGCAAGTATTGAATAGAATCATCATTCAGTATTATTCAGATTATTACGAAGTCATTATTAAAATCAGTTAATTACAGTCAAAGCATTAACAATCACAGGCATTATAAGTAGTCTCATTACAATAAACAGTGTTTCTCCTTCAGTAGTATTCAGATCATTACAAAGTCATTATTAAAATCAGTTAATTAGTCATAGCATTAGTAATCATAGGCATTATAACTAGTCTCATTACAATAAACAGTGGCAGTTATTAACTAGTGACAAAACATTATTTTAAATATATACTTTTTTTTTTGTCTCATTAAGAAGTCATTACTCAAGTGACATACTATTCAGAGCTAATCAGTATTATTCAGAATTTTCTCAAACTGGTATCACTACTTGGGACTGGTAATACATTTTTTTTGTTAGCAATGCATTGCGTTGGGATCGATAATTAATTGCTGAAACATAACACTATTTGCTTTTGACCTATTGCTGCAAATGAGGATAGGTAACGTCATTCGTCATGAGTCAGCTGTAGCAAGGTTATGCAACAAGGCAGTATATGTGATCACATTCATAACTGATAAACACAAATGGGTAAAAAATAAAAATGCAAGTACTAGAACAGGTATAATAAGTAACAGGTTTAGCAAGTATCATGAAAAGCTTCTCTTGAAAAAATACAAAATGGATTATTGACCTGAAAGAAGAAACGCATTAGTATGCTGAAAAGTAGTGAACCTCGAATTAACAGGTAGTGAAATGTGTACAAAATGTGTTCCATAGCTGTCCTTTCCAAAACTTTCTGTCATCCTACTATGCAATGTAACACCTGCTGTCAAAGCAAACTGCAACAAATACTTAAATAACTACGCAGCATAAATACATAACTTCAACATTATCCTCATCTGTACAGAAAAAACTTCATTATCCATCACTTCATTATCCATATTATCATAACTTCATTATTATCATCACCTGTAAAGAAAAACTTCATTATTCATAATACCATTTCCTTCGACATTATTCATCAGTATTCATTATCTTCTGCAAAAAAATCACTTCATTACTCATTATACAACTATTCCTTATCTCTAGCATATTTCATCACTAAAACTAAGATGTGTAGTTCAGTCTGACAGCCTGCATCAATCACCTTGTATTCTGAAAGAAAAAATTAGTTAAGACTGCTATTCTACGATGAGTATAGTATATTCTTGTTAATGCCTGCCAATCCTGATCCATTTACTCTTCCTCATAAAGTTATTGCATCTTCTTTTGTTTATTCCGTAGGTGAAATTCCCATTTCTGTTGAATTTATTTCTTACATGCATCATTTCTTTCTGAAATTCATGAACAAAGATTAATGTCCTGCATTTAAATCCTATACCCACTAAATAATGACTGGTTTATGGTGACACAATTAACCATACAGCATAACATGACAGAAAACGTAATATGTCAAAGACATTGACAGTGTTCAGATGCAAAATGTACACAGAATAATACAATGCAGCAGCAAAAAATGTAAAACAGTCACGATCTTGAGATGTCATAAAGCAAAAAATGTCAAAGTTAACTGGTGTGTGTTATATCTTAACTATTTCACAGTGCATATAAACAAAACTGGAATATAATCGTACATAAAAAGACAAATGTGACGTTCGTTGTGTTCAGCTTGTATGTAGTGTAGTTAATAGAGGCGAGAATTAAAGACTTTAATGGAGAGAGAATTTGATAAAATTAATACGTCATTACATAGAATTGCATAATTATTCATAAAATACGTAAGTTCATCTGGAAAAATATGCACGGTCTGATGTGTAACGACAAGAAAAGCGACCTGCTAACCTTACCTTGCCGGGCACTTGCCAAGAAAAAATACGATAATCATCAGTAATTAGTCATGTGAATATAATTGCATTAGTGAATAGCATCATAGTGTGTTGAATCATAAAGTGGTTTCATTCAATAAACGGTTTAATGTTTGAGATATGGTGATTGCCTTTCGATTTTCTGGTTCTCAAAGTTTCGACGTGTACAACATTGGGGTGAGGGATGCTGCGAATCCGATATGGACCTGCGTATAGAAGTTCAAATTTACTGCACTTACCTTTTAATTTACTGGATAAATAGTGTGTACGTACTAGTATCTTCTGTCCAACGTGAAAGTCTCGGCGTGTACAAACCTGTTTTTGCTGTCTTCTCCGGCGCTCTGCGGCACGTTTGATGTTGTTCAGCGCAATGTTAATTATTTCGTGGTGTCGTAGGCGACGACTTTTGGGGAATTCTATTAATTCTTTAATTTTGTTTGGTGGTTCAACGTTTTTCAGTATAACAGACGGAGATAGCATAGTGGATTCATTTGGAATGGAATTAATTACGTCTTGGAATGAGAGTATGTGTGTATCCCAATCAATATGTCTTTTGTGGCAGTATATTCTACACAGTTTACCAATTTCTTTCATTAATCTTTCACAGGGGTTCGAAGAAGCATGGTACTTGGATATATAGATCGGAGAAATGTTTCTGGCTCGTAACATGCGTGTCCATATGGTACTACGAAATTGAGATCCATTGTCAGAAATTACTTTCATTACATGCCCTACATGAGATAGAAAATGTTTTACAAATGCTTTCGAAACAGTTTTAGCAGTAGCTTTGCGTAATGGAGTGAAAGTAACAAATTTTGAAGTGAGCTCAACAGCGACAAAAATGTAGCAAAAACCTCTGTTAGTTCTCGGAATCGGACCAAAAATATCTACTGCGGCCATATGTCTTAATTTAACAGGTATAATGGGATATAATGGAGGAATATGTGAAGTGGTGTCTGATTTAGCTTTCTGGCAAATTTTACAAGACGCTAAAACTCGTCGAATACGTTTCTCCATGTTAGAAAAATAACAGTTCTGTCTCAGTATAAGAAAACATTTTCGTGCTCCGTAATGTGCGTAGCTTAAGTGAGTGTACCAAATTAATTTGTTAACGAGTTCGTCAGGAATGCATAACAACCAATTGTTGCTGTCTGGATGAGAGCGGCGAAACAGAATGTCATTGCGTACAGTGTAGTGGTTTCTAATCGTAACATTATTCTTATCTTGCCAAAGCTGTTTAATTTCTTTCCACACATTGTCTTTATTTTGCTCCTTTGCTATGTCCTGTAATGACGATGAAATAAAGTTTTCAAATGCAACTTGCTGAATGTACATGACACTGAAATTTGTTTTGCAGAAGTTGGTTGCTACGTCTTGCTGATTGTTGCCGAGAGAGCGCGATAGTGCGTCTGCTATAACATTTTGCGTGCCGGGAATGTGAACTATTGTAAAATTAAATTCCTGTAAATACAGTTTCCATCTACTTAATCTATCGTGAGTGAATTTGGCCGAAAGTAAAAATTGTATCGCTCTGTGATCTGTGTACACAGTGGTATGTCTGCCATAAAGAAAATGCCGAAATCTCGTGAAAGCCCATACAACACATAATGTTTCAAGTTCTGTAACAGAATAATTTCGTTCAGCAGGTGACAAAATGCGACTTGCAAATGCAATGTTTTTAATTACTATTGAACCATCTTCAATTTCCTGGAAAATGTGTACGCCTAAAGCGGTGTTGGAACTGTCGGTAGCAATGGAAAAATTTCTAGTAAGATCTGGGTGCGATAAAAGTGGAGCATTCAACAAAGCATGTTACAAATAACATTCCCGTGAGCAAAATTCTGCGTGTCAAAAGTAATGTTTGCGTTACTGTAATATGCAATCTGTGCTGTATCTGGTTAAAATTTATCGTACGTGTTATTATTTACGGGAGAATGTTGTGGCATATCCACTATATGAACTGTTCTTTTATTTCTTACTAACGTATTACGCTATCGATGACACCTATTGTCTGTTTCATTCATGATTATTCGTTGTTGCTGATGTTCTTGCTGCTGAAAAGATCGACTGTTATTAAATGTACGCTGAAAATTGTGCTCGTTATTTTTACGTCTGTCATGATAGTAATTTCTATACGGCGCATTGCGATACGAGTTGAAATAGTGTGTTGTCTGTACGTGGTTATTTCTTTGCTGCCATGCGTTACTATTTGTTGGGGCTGGGACTATACGTGCACGCGGCGAAACATTAAAGTTTGGTTGACCTTGTAGACTGCATTGTTGGTTACGTATGCTAACCGGCTGACTTTCATGCCGTTGCGGTGAAAAGGTCTATTGTTACCAAAATATGGTTCCTATTGCTGATAATTTTACACATACTGATGATTACGACTTTATCTGTTATTAAATTTACGGCGGTAGCTGTCATTACGGGAGTGCCTACTGAAAATTGTCACATTCGGTAAAATATTTGTCATATCCGGTTTTCATTACATGTTTCTTAATACTAGGTAGAGCAATAGTTAAAGAGCAATTTTGATAGATATAAAGGATAGTAGGAGAGAAGGCAGCAGTGCAGAAAACTAAAGATGAAACAGCACTACTACAGCTCGGGGCCCTATGCTCGCTACGGCACATATTCATTAAAGCGTAATGAATCCCCTGAGGTCATTACGCACTGCAAATAAATTTTAGCTTTTGCGTTGCAAGCAATAGCGGTAAAATTCCAGAAGTAAATCGCTGTCTGCATGCTGATTGTTGTTTCTTCATTACAGGCAACGCTGTTGTAAATACAAAAATAAATTGTCGCATCTGGTTCAAAGCTAGCTTTTGCATTACAGGTAATAGCGGTGAATGTACAAAGATAAATTGTCGTATACAGTGCAAAGCGTGTACCCGTACGCTGTCATTATTAAGTTCTTTACATTTTCTGGCGGATAAAAATTGCTCGTAATCTACGTTCTCGTCATTGAATTTGAAAACACGTTCGGCTTTGTGTGTGAATCTGTTCGTCTGTGTCATTTCGTACTTCAAGTTGCGTAGCTTTTCATATTTTAAGTCGCGTGGCTTTTCGGATTTTACGTCTCGCAGTCTCTGTAAATTGCTCACATTATACACGCTGCGTAAGTCTGACAAATGTTCGCAAAGTAGTGGATTCTGTGACGTATTGGTGACTGAATTAGTTTTCAACTCTGTTACTGTAACACTTTCGTCAATTTGGTTGATTTGTCGTGCAAATTTCTCGTCAACTTCCGTATTCGGAGTGTGTGAAACTTCCAGTGACTCTAAATTAACTTCGTCACGAATCTGTACTACGTTTTTAGGGCATTCTTCAGTGACTGCATTAATTTCGTGTATCAATGTTGCGTTTGCCGAACATTGTTCGGTGACTGCAATAATCTCGTCTTTATGTGATTCTATTGTGTCTACACGTGTGCTACTTGATTCTTGTGCAACAGTGCCAACTTTTTCATTACTGTTATTAGCACAAGCCTTACTATCCACACGTAATTGTTCTTTATTGTCCTGACATTGAACGGTAACAGCTGTAATCTCTTCCCTAACTTGTTTGTTCTGTTCGTTAACGTTGTCGTGTTTTTCGTTCTGCTGTTTAAGACTTTCAGAAAATTCTTTGTTCCATTCTACAAATTCTTTGTGCTGTTCATCAAGTTTTTTAATCATTTGTAGCAATAATGCTATAATTTCAGCCTCAGTAGCATTACCTGCTCTATTCTCTGTACTGTTTGACGGTGTATTTGCCATTGTCGCGTTTTGTGTGACCATTTGGTCATTCTGTAATTTACAAAAAGGTTTCTCACTCGAGTCCGTCGTATTTTCGGTACACTGACCACTTTCACGAGAATTTTTCAAACCGGGTGTGTTAGGCTCGGCAGCGCTCATTACTATAGACCGCTCCGCGTCATCAATTGTCGTCAAATTAACAGACGAGACAATTGAGTTCGTTTGTTCATCATTAAGGTGAAAGTCATCATTAGTGGTTGGAATGCACTGATTGCTAGTGAACGCAGGATTGTCATCATTACACTGCGTGTCGCATGTCCTATCGGCAAAGTTGTTTGGGTCGGTAATTTCATTCATAATACCTCGCGATACACTATTCACAGTCTTTCGCGGCATTTTAACAATAGTCAAAATTATTCACAAAATAAATAAGCACAATGCAAAAACAACACACAAATACAACAGAGCAACGAATTGCCGTTGACCTGTAGAAAGAAAGTCACAAAATTAGTAAAAGCGTTGCGCCAAATCCTAATTATATCTAAGCAAACAAGAGCAGATATCTGACTGTTTTTCAAAAGATTCTCAACGAAATACGATCCTGGACTGGGTGTCGCCAAGTGTAACCTCCCCACCGTATTTTTAAAGATAATGGATGACAATATTTAATACAAATGGGAGCCAAGTGTAACCTCCCCACAAATTTTTTTAAAAAGAAAGAAATGACAATATTATTTAAGAATACTATTGGACATTGCGCTAAGCGTAACCTGCCCACAATGAAATGTACTGACAATGGCAACAAAATGTGAAATTCGCAATCTGACTCAAATATAAATTCTTCACAAAATTTAAAGTCCGTTCAGTGACAAGAAAATACAATTAAACCGAAATATCGGTCTTTGGCCCTGTGTAAAACAATCAGAATTAAAATCTTACCTCAGAATAAATGGATGTCACATTTCTGCTCTTGTTGTTGCGCACCGCTTGGAGGAACTGCATTGCAAATAATAATATTCTCTTTTTTTGTGATTCTAGTGAAATTTTTCTTCAAAAGAAGTGGAATGAAATGGGAAGTGCAACGAAATCTTTAGTTCAATAAAAAATTAAATTTTTGAAAAAAATGCTTTTGAAATAAAAATTATTATTGGGGGACTTGTTGGAGAATAATTACAATAAATAAAATTTTTCATTATCTAATGATTATATTAATTAACAGTATACCTTATTCACCATCTTGACCAGTGTTGCCGACCGCCTACATCACACAACCGCACTGGGCTGCTACTACTGACCGACCGCTCTGCATGACGACTATTAGCGTACTGCACGCGACGACTACTGACAGAGTACTGCTCTCAACTAGACAGAGCTACAGACTCGCAACGACTCACTGACAGACTCGCAACGACTGACTGACAGACTGAGAACCGCTCGCAACACTCGCGCGGTCAAGCGCATACTCTCTGGTCACAGATGCTACAATGCCTCGCCATCGCTGCTATGTTACATACGTGTTTCATAACCCTCCACTGGGGGGGCAAAAATTTGGCAGCGATGGTGAGTCATTTGGACTTGCCAATCGCGGCAAAATTTTTAATTAACTAATAAACTTCTACAATTTACAGAATAATTAGATGTAGTACATAAAGTAAATGTTGTGCACACGCACTAAGTACAAGATATATCAGACAAAGACAAAATGTGAGTACAAAACATAGTAGCAAAACAGAAAAATGTATATACAAATTATTTGACAGAAAACAAAGTGCAGAGGCACCGAAAAAAAAAAATTCTTTAGCATATTCAGAACAAATAAACAGACTGGCAAAAAATATTATGTTGACAAGTGACATAAGTGCACCTGCACTGCAGTTGAGAACATATCAGTAAATGATGAAATGTATATACAATTAGTAACAAATGACATAAGTGCATACGCAATTAAGTATTGAATATACAGAATAGTACAAATCATATTGAAAAATGAGAAAAGTGCACAGGCACTGAAGTTCAGTAGAAAACATATTAACACCTAACCGAAGTGCACATGCACTGTAGTTCAGAACATATCATTAAAAATAAAAAATGTATACACAATATAAAAGACAAGAGTGTACATATACTGTACTTCAGAACAAATCGAAAAAAATGTCTTTAGCATTTTGGCAATAAATAAATATAATGGCAAAAAATCATGTCGACCAGTGACATAAGTGTACTCGCGCTGGAGTTCAGCAAATCAAAAAAAAAAAAATGTATAGCCATGAACATAAATAATGTTAGCCAAAAAATTTTTTTCCTTATGTGACAAGAATCAGGATAGGAAAGGGAAGGATTGCATCATGGTTGTAGCACTTTAGATTGCACACAGCTGCTCTGAAAGTCCATATCTTTCCACAGAAGTACAACACCAAGTGACACAACTTGAAGTTCTTTTCCCATCAGAATTTATCAGCGTACCCAAGACACTGAATTGTCGTAGTAATGTTCCATATTTTCATTTTGGCAGTACATTAGGTACACCAAACAGTGGGACCATAATAATGTCTTCATCGCTCATGGTGGTGGACAGCATGTCGTGTCAACACCACACTCTTACAAGGCACACCAACGTAGAATTAGTGCAAAACCAAAGATAGTGCTCCATGATCACTAGGATAAACAGGACAAATGGACATTGCAATAATTCAGGGTAGTCAGCTTATGAGGTGAAGGACATCAAGTCACATAATATTGACAATTAGAGACTTAATTAGTTTGTGGCATTCATAGCCCAGTTATTGAACATCTCTGTACCAAGTATGTAGTATTACAGAAAAATGTTCATTAATTGTTTTACATAGAATCAGTAGCCTTCTTTTCCTGGTTACAAAGCATTATTAAATAATCGCATTCTTTTCAGTTACAGAGTGTAATTAAGAATCATTAACCTTCTAATTACAGTTAATTAATCATTTGTCATTCCAATAATAATCATGAGCCTTTTCCTAATTACAGTTAATTAATCATTTGTCGTTAATTAATCATTTGTCTAATTACAGTTAATTAATCATTTGTCGTTATTTAATCATTTGTCATTCCAATAGTAAGAATTATTAGTCTTCTCCTAATTACAAAGCATTATTAAACAGTACCATAGTTAATTAATTATGTGTCATTCCAATCTATTAAGAATCACTAGCTGGTATCATGGGTAATCGTATTACAATAAACAGTGGTGGTCCTTGGCCAGTTACAAAGTATATTTAGTATGACAGAATAATGTTCATCAGAAGTCTTAGTTGAAAAGGAGAGTCAATTATTGGCCTAGCATTAACATAATACATTGAGTGATACAAATTATTGGCACTCATTGGCCATTAACCAAAACATGAAAACTCAACATGGGAAAAAAAAGGGCTAATTAATGGCATAATTAATAACAATTCTTCAAGTGACATTAATTATTGGCACTCAGTGGCCAGCAAGTATTGAATAGAATCATCATTCAGTATTATTCAGATTATTACGAAGTCATTATTAAAAATCAGTTAATTACAGTCATAGCATTAATAATCACAGGCATTATAAGTAGTCTCATTACAATAAACAGTGTTTCTCCTTCAGTAGTATTCAGATCATTACAAAGTCATTATTAAAATCAGTTAATTAGTCATAGCATTAGTAATCATAGGCATTATAAGTAGTCTCATTACAATAAACAGTGGCAGTTATTAACTAGTGACAAAGCATTATTTTAAATATATACGTTTTTTTTTTTGTGTCTCATTAAGAGGCCATTACTCAAGTGACACACTATTCAGAGCTAATCAGTACTATTCAGAATTTTCTCAAACTGGTATCACTACTTGGGACTGGTAATACATTTTTTTTTTGTTAGCAATGCATTGCGTTGGGATCGTTAATTAATTGCTGAGGCATAACACTATTTGTTTTTGACCTACTGCTGCAAATGAGGATAGGTAACGTCATTCGTCATGAGTCAGCTGTAGCAAGGTTATGCAACAAGGCAGTATATGTGATCACATTTATAAATGATAGACACAAATGGGTAAAAAATAAAAATGCAAGTACTAGAACAGGTATAATAAGTAACAGGTTTAGTAAGTATCATGAAATGCTTCTCCTGGAAAAAATACAAAATGGATTATTGACCTGAAAGAAGAAACGCATTAGTATGCTGAAAAGTAGTGAACCTCGAATTAACAGGTAGTGAAATGTGTATAAAAATGTGGTCCATAGCTGTCCTTTCCAAAAATTTCTGTCATCCTACTATGCAATGTAACACCTGCTGTCAAAACAAACTGCAACAAATACTTAAATAACTACGTAGCATAAATACATAACTTCAACATTATCCTCATCTGTAAAGAAAAAACTTCATTATCAATATCATCATAACTTCACTATTATCATCACCTGTAAAGAAAAACTTCATTATTCATAATACCATATCCTTCATCATTATTCATCAGCATTCATTATCATCTGCAAAAAAAAATCACTTCATTACTCATTATACAACTATTCCTTATCTCTAGCATATTTCATCACTAAAACTAAGATGTGTAGTTCAGTCTGACAGCCTGCATCAATCACCTTGTATTCTGAAAGAAAAAATTAGTTAAGACTGCCATTCTATGATGAGTATTGTATATTCTTGTTAATGCTTGTTAATCCTGATCCATTTACTCTTCCTCATAAAGTTATTGCATCTCCTTTCGTTTATTCCGTAGGTGAAATTCCCATTTCTGTTGAATTTATATCTTACATGCATCATTTCTTTCTGAAATTCATGAACAAAGATTAATGTCCTGCATTTAAATCATATACCCACTAAATAATGAATAGTTTATGGTGACATAATTAAGCATACAGCATAACATGACAGAAAACGTAATATGTTAAAGACGTTGACAGTGTTCAGATGCAAAAATGTACACAGAATAATACAATGCAGAGATGTCATAGGGCAAAAAAAAAAAAAATGTCAAAGTCAACTAGTGTGTGTTATATGCTAACTATTTCACAGTGCATATAAACAAAACTGGAATACAATCGTACATAAAAAGACAAATGTGACGTTCGTTGTGTTCAGCTTGTATGTAGTGTAGTTAATAGAGGCGAGAATTAAAGACTTTAATGGAAAAAAAATGTAATGAAATTAACATGTCATTAGCTAACATTGCATAATTAGTCATAAAATATGTAAGTTCGTCTGGAAAAGTATGCACGGTCTGATGTGTAACGACAAGAAAAGCGACCTGCTAACCTTACCTTGCCGGGCACTTGCCAAGAAAAAATACGATAATCATCAGTAATTGGTCAGGTGAAATAATTGCATTAGTAAATGGCATCATAGTGTGTTGAATCATACAGTGGTTTCACTCAATAAACGGTTTAATGTTTGAGATGTGGTGATTGCCTTTCGATTTTCTAGTTCTCAAAGTTTCGACGTGTACAACATTGGGGTGAGGGATGCTGCGAATCCGATATGGACCTGCGTATAGAAGTTCAAATTTACTGCACTTACCTTTTAATTTGCTGGATAAATGGTGTGTACGTACTAGTATCTTCTGTCCAACGTGAAAGTCGCGGTGTGTACAAACCTGTTTTTGCTGTCTTCTCCGGCGCTCTGCGGCACGTTTGATGTTGTTCAGCGCAATGTTAATTATTTCGTGGTGTCGTAATCGACGAGATGTAGGAAATGTTATTAATTCTTTAATTTTGTTAGGTGGTTCAGCATTTTTCAGTATAACAGACGGAGATAGCATAGAGGATTCATTTGGAATGGAATTAATTACATCTTGGAATGAGAATATGTGTGTGTCCCAATCAATATGTCTTTTGTGGCAGTATATTCGGCACAGTTTACCAATTCCTTTCATTAATCGTTCACAGGGGTTCGAAGAAGCATGGTACTTGGATATATAGATCGGAGAAATGTTTCTAGCTCGTAACACGCGTGTCCATACGCTACTACGAAATTGAGATCCATTGTCAGAAATTACTTTCATCACATGCCCTACATGAGATAGAAAATGTTTTACAAATGCTTTCGAAACAGTTTTAGCAGTAGCTTTGCGTAATGGAGTGAAAGTAACAAATTTTGAAGTGAGCTCAACAGCGACAAATATGTAGCAAAAACCTCTGTTAGTTCTGGGAATCGGACCAAAAATATCTACTGCGGCCATGTGTCTTAATTTAACAGGTATAATGGGATATAACGGAGGAATATGTGAAGTGGTGTCTGATTTAGCTTTCTGGCAAATTTTACAAGACGCTAAAACTCGTCGTATACGTTTCTCCATGTTGGTAAAATAACAGTTCTGTCTCAGTATAAGAAAACATTTTCTTGCTCCGTAATGTGCGTAACTTAAATGAGTGTACCAAATTAGTTTGTTAACCAGTTCGTCAGGAATGCATAATAACCAATTGTTGCTGTCAGGATGAGAGCGGCGAAACAGAATGTCATTGCGCACAGTGTAATGGTTTCTAATCGTAACATTATTCCTATCTTGCCAAAGGTGTTTAATTTCTTTCCATACGTCGTCTTTGTTTTGTTCTTGTGCTATGTCCTGTAATGACGATGAAATAAAGTTTTCAAATGCAACTTGCTGAATGTACATGACACTGAAATTTGTTTTGCAGAAGTTGGTTGCTACGTCTTGCTGATTGTTGCTGAGAGAACGCGATAGTGCGTCTGCTATAACATTTTGCGTGCCGGGAATGTGAACTATTGTAAAATTAAACTCCTGTAAATATAGTTTCCATCTACTTAATCTGTCGTGAGTGAATTTAGCCGAAAGTAAAAATTGTATTGCTCTGTGGTCTGTGTAGACGGTGGTATGTCTGCCGTAAAGAAAATGCCTAAATCTCGTAAAAGCCCATACAACACATAATGTTTCCAGTTCTGTAACGGAATAATTTCGTTCAGCGGGTGACAAAATGCGACTTGCAAATGCGATGTTTTTAATTACTGTTGAACCATCTTCTTCTATTTCCTGGAAAATATGTACACCTAAAGCGGTGTTGGAACTGTCGGTGGCAATGGAAAAATTTCTAGTAAGATCTGGGTGCGATAAAAGTGGAGCATTCAACAGAGCATGTTTCAAATAACACTCTTGTGAACAAAATTCTGCGTGTCAAAAGTAATGTTTGCGTTACTGTAATATGCAATCTGTGCTGTATCTGGTTAAAATTTATCGTACGTGTTATTATTTACGGGAGGATGCTGTGGCATATCCACTATATGAATTGTTCTGTTATTTCTTACTGACGTGTTACGCTATGGATGACACCTATTGTCGGGTTCATTCATGAGAATATGTTCTTGCGTATGATTTTGCTGTTGGTGGGACCGACTGTTATTATATGTACGCTGGTAATTGTGCTCATCGTTTTTACGTCTGTCGTAATAGTCATTCCTATACGGTGCATTACGATAGGAATTGAAATACTGTCTTCTTTGTACATAGTTGTTTCTCTGCTCCCGTGCGTTACTATTTGTTGGACCAGGGACTATACGTCCACGCGGCGAAACATTAAAGCCTGGTTGACCTTGTGCATTCAATTGTTGGTTAGGTATGCTAACCGGCTGGTTTTGATGTTGTTGTTGTGAAACACCTCTATTGTTACTAAAGTGTTGTTCCTGTTGCTGAAAATTTTGACGGTATTGATAATTAGAACTTTGCCTGTTATTAAAGTTTTGGTAGTTGTCGTTCCTAAAGCGTCTGTTATCTTTCCGATTGAAATTACGTCCCTGATCATAATCGCAGTACTGTTGTTGACCTTGGTTATTATAAGAAAAGTTTTTGTTTACAAAAGAATAATCAGATTGCTGTACTTCCAAGAGCTGTAAAAGATCTCTGAACGCTGAAATATTTTCTTTTTGCTGACCTGTTAGAAGTGACACTCGTAATGACCGTGGTAATTTGGAAATGCATAATTGTATAAGTGCGGATTCACTGTACGGTTCACTTAGGTACTGGTTTTGTTGTACCATGTGCTCAAAAAATTGCGTTACACTGGGAAAATTTGAGTTTTCATAGTTTGGCAAACTAATTAGTTGGTCTTTAATTCCGCGCTGTGTCGTCTTCGACCAGTACGCTGACAGAAAAGCATTCTGAAATTCCTCTACCGAGTAACACTGTCTCGCGATCGGTCTCATACGAGTTGCCGGTTCGCCTTCCAAAAAACTGCAAATAAATTCAAGTTTATGTGTTACAGGCCAAGTCGGTGGAAGAGCAAAGCTAAACTGTTGAATCCAATCCAGTGGGTGAATCTGCGTTCTATCGTTTTTAAATATTTTGAACTTTCTTACTGACAGAAAATGTTTGTAATCGAAATTATCATCTCTGTGTGATGCAACAGGTTCAGGATCGTAAGAGTATCTATTGAACTGTGGTTGTTCGGAATCTAAGTCCCGTACTCTCTGCAGATTACCCAAATTATACGCGCTGCGTGAGTCTGACACATGTTCATAAAGTGGCGTCTGTTGTGGTATGTTATTAACTGAAATATTTTTCATTTCTGTTACTTCTTGTTGTAAACTTGACAACTTCCTACGTAACGTGTTGTTAGATGAATCGATCTCATTAATTGTCTGTTGTAAGTTTTGAAATTCAGGTGTTTGGTTAAATGAAATCGGTGCAGTATCGTCTGATTTATTATCATTAGCACTTTCGATAGCATCAATACGACTGGCCAATTCATCATATTTTTCAGTCAGTATTTTTGCCTGATCGTCAGTTTTAGCGTCAGTAGCATTAATCTGTTTTTGCAATTTACGCGTAGTTTCATTCAGTTTTTTAACGTCAGATTTGACGACATCGGAATCCTGTGTTAGATCTAATTGTTCGAATCTGTCTGTCACTGTTTGAATATTTACTGTGTGTGTATCTGTTTTTGATTTAAGATCAGAAATCTCATCCCGTAATTCCGCGTTCAATTGTTCTATGGTATTAATTTTGTCGGACACTGTAGTAATATTATTGTCTACATACGTCTTCGCTTTCGCGAACATTTTACGTTTATCCTCTTGTCTTTGTGCAGTGATTGTTTCCATAACCTGACGTTTGACTTTATTTTGATCCTGAATAAATTTGCGGAAACGCGTATCACTGTTCTGTATGTGCTGATTAAAGCGCTCGTTAATCTGAGTGTTCTGCTGTTCGAATTTCGCGTCTATGTTTGCATCCATTGTGCGCGAAAGTTCTACCGTCATTGCTTTAAATTCGTCCCGTAATTGTGTAGCCTTTTCAGAGCATTGTTTAGCGACTCCGCTAATTTCGTCTCTGAGTGTGTCTGTTGCGGCTGTTTGCATTTCCCTTAATTCCTGCGCAACAGACTTAATTTCTTCGCTATTTTTTCGTGAACAAGCCTCAATTTCCGTGCGCAACTGTTCCTTAGTGTCATGACACTGCGCGGCAACGGCTCTAATTTGTTCACTAAGCTGTCTGGAATTGTCGTCTAATTTTCCATTAAGCTGTTTGTTCTGTTCCCTAAGTTGTTTGAGATCTGCGGCATTATTGTCAAGTTTTTCGTTTAAGTGTTTGTTATCTTCCCTAAGTTGTTTGAAATTTTCATCATTTTTATCAAATTTTTCATTAAACTGTTTGAAATTTTGCCGCAAAAATGCCATAATTGGATCCGATTCAAAATTAGCATTTCTATTCTCTGTGCTGTTCAATAGTGGATCTGGAGCTTTCTCGCTTACTGTAACCATTTGGTTATTCTGAGATTTAGAAAAAAGTTTGTCAGTCGAATGTACACTGTCAGACATTATTTCGGAATTAAATAAATCCGTCGTACTTTCAGTATCCTGTTCATTTTCATTAGACAAATTTGTCTGTACGTTACTTGAGTTTTCCAAATCGGGTGTGTTAAGCTGGGTAGCGCTCATTACAATGGAGCGTCCCACGTCATCAATTGTCGTCAAATTAACAGACGAGACAATTGAGTTCGTTTGTTCATCATTAAGATAAAAGTCATCATTAATGGTTGTAATGCACTGATTGTCAGTGGACGCAGGATTGTCATCATTACACTGCATGTCACAATTACTATTCGTCACGTTGTTTAAGTCGGTAATTTCGCTCGTAATACCTCGCGATACACTATTCACAGTCTTTCGCGGCATTTTAACAGTAGTCACAATTATTCACAAAACAAATAAGCACAATGCAAAAGCAACACACAAATACAACAGAGCAACAAATTGCCGTTGACCTGTAGAAAGAAAGTCACAAGATTAGTAAAAGCGTAGCGCCAAATCCTAATTACATCTAAGCAAATAAGAGCAGATATCTGACTGTTGTTCAAAAGACTCTCAACGAAATACGATCCTGGACTGGGTGTCGCCAAGTGTAACCTCCCCACCGTATTTTTAAAGATAATGGATGACAATATTTAATACAAATGGGAGCCGAGTATAACCTCCCCACAAAAATTTGAAAGAAAGAAACACGACAATATTTAATTATGGATCCTAATGGACATTGCGCTAAGCGTAACCTGCCCACAATGAAATGTACTGACAATGGCAACAAAATGTGAAATTCGCAATCTGACTCAAATGTAAATTCTTCACAAAAAATTAAAGTCCATTCAGTGACAAGAAAATTCAATTAAACCGAAATATCGGTCTTTGGCCCTGTGTAAAACAATCAGAGTTAAAGTCTTACCTCAGAATAAATGGATGTCACATTTCTGCTCTTATCTTTCTGCACGGCTTGGAGGAACTGCATTGCAAATGATAATATTCCTTTTTTCTGTGATTTTACTGAAAATTTTCTTTAAAAGAAGTGGAGTGAAATGGGAAGTGCAACGAAATCTTTAGTTCAATAAAAATTAATTTTTTGAAAAAAAATGCTTTTGAAATAAAAATTATTATTGGGGCACTTGATAGAGAATAATTACAACAAATAAATTTTTACATTATCTAATGATTATATTAATTAACAGTATACCTTATTCAGCATCTTGACCAGTCTTGCCGACCGCCTACATCACCCGCACTGGACTGCTATCACTGACCGACCGCTCTGCATGACGACTATTAGCGTACAGCACGCGACGACTACTGACTGAGTACTGCTCTCAACTAGACAGAGCTACAGACTCGCAACGACTACTAGCGTACTGCACGCGACGACTACTGACAGAGTACTGCTCGCAACACTCGCGCGGTCAAGTGCATACTCTCTGGTCACAGATGCTACAATGCCTCGCCATCGCTGCTATGTTACATACGTGTTTCAGTATCCACAAAAGAGTTGTGGATCCCCTGGGGGGACGCAGATTGTGTAGCTGTGTACCGTTTGAATCTGTTTTGGCACGTAATGGAGTCACTCTGTTTGACTGCACTATAGTGGTTTCGTTACTGAAACTATTATGTCTGCTACGCCTAATTTGTGGCTGTGTAGCGTCTCTTGTATTTAAAAACAAATTATTTTGCACTAATGTCTCATTATTAGTTGGCATATCTGAAGTTGATTGTTCGTCAAAAGATTCCATATTATTACTACTCTCGAATATCTGTTCACCTAACGTTTCACTATCAGGTTTTTCACACTTATTATTTCTGTCTATTGCTGAAAAGAATTTCTCGTCACTATTTTCTACACTTCTATCACTTTGAGATCGAGTAATAACTCTGCGGGACGTTGTCTATAATTAGCACACGCAACAAAATATATCAGTGTTTAAAGCGGATTCAACACTGAACAAACACTTATCAACGCAGAATCAACAGAGCAAACAGAATTGCCGATGGGCTGTGAGTTAAAGGTATACAGTTTAATGTAAGCGTTGCGCCACTTAACATTAGCTTATTCATACAATCGTCAGAGTCAGTATTTTCATTTTCACTGTAGATTCACTAAAGTCTTACCGATTGGATATCGCCGAGTGAAACCTTCCCGTCTCCTCTATATCTCTTTTGTTACGCAATAACCGTCTCCTCTATATCTCTTTTGTTACGCAATCTTCACTTTTACAATAACATATGAAACCTTCCCTTAGGATTTCTACCGCTTGCTTAATAATAACAATTGAAAGCTTCCCTTTGAAATTTATTCTCTTTCTCAATAACAATAAGTGCAATCCTCGCATAAAAATTTAAATGCTGCTTATTAAAAGTGATGTGCTAATTATTTCGACGAAACATAGAATGTGTCGTCGTGGCCCTCAGTCGTTACCTGCAATAACCCAAAACTGTTCCTTACTTTTTTACCTTTGCTGTTACTGGATCGCCATCTGACTGCTACATCGAACAGCGACATGAATATACTTTCTCTATACTTACTCTGTTTTACTATGCTCTATTAGCTGCTGGTGGGCTGTCATAATAAGTGGCTATATTTATTACCAGAGCTGACGTTATTCTTTAATATCAAAACTGACTTTAACTATGAATTACTCAAGTCAAATTAATTAAAGAATAAACTTTTTCTTGACAACAATAAAATTTTGCAAAGTTTTGCGTTGATGGTTTTTGAGGTGGATTATAATCAGAAATGCAATATTGCTGGCAAAAATTAATTATATTCTGAATGAAATGATTTTACAAATGTTCAAATGGGACTTACTTTTTACAATAATCTTACAACTAGCATTGCGCAAACATACCTTCAGTAGTCTTGAGTTTCTCAGAAAAAATAATTCAATAATATTAGTTCTTCTTGTTACAATAGTTAGCTGATGTCTCTGTACGTCCGTTTATAATCTCTTATAAATCACAGCTGGTGGCTGGCAGGCACACCGTTCCTCTCAACCTCTCGCTTCAGACCTGCTACCGACTCGCTTCACATTTCTCTTACTACTGACTTCCTATGAACGCTCAAGTGCGGTCTCTCCTGCCAACAATGCTTTCTGGTGGAGACAATCCCTGCTACCATTACAAAACGTATCAATGCGCGGTCTTTCCCGCTCTTTTCTTAAAATGTATCCAAACGCGGTCTCTCCCGCCCTTTTTAAAATTATATCAATTTGCGGTCTCTCTTGTCAACAATACTTTGGTGCAGACATTCCCTGCTACCACAATTATTTCCAACATGACAAATATTAATTATTCCTACTTAATCCTATTAATAAAATATAAACATCTTTCATAAATTGTGAGTTGACAATAGGCAATAGAAATATACACTTCTTACATAGTTTGTGAGGTAAAGAACACAAGTGGATTTTGAGCAGCAACGAGACAATTGAGCAACATACGTTGTGCTCGAAATGACCCTCATAGTGGTAATACACGCTTACAGTCTGCTATGGAGCGACTGCCACTGACGTGCTAGCATTTTAGTGGATACGTCCGAGTAGGCTACTGTAATATGGTGTAGTCAGTACGTCCTTGTAGAAACGGTCTTTCAGCGTTCACTACTGAGAAAGGTCTACAGGCGTCGAAACCGGCGTAACGGGCCAGCAAAGGTACGGGTTCTCAGCGTCCAAATCAACAGTTTGGAGAACAGTTTGTGAAGACATGCTGTAGTTATTCAGTCATTATGGGGTGGACAGCCATCATGTTGGTACCACAGATTCCTTCCAGTCTCCAGAGGAACGTCTTTTAGCATCCGTGGAAGGTGGTTTGTTAGGATGCTGCGATACTTGTGCGCGTTCTGTGTTCTGTCTATGAACCACGAGCCTATGAGCTGATAGTTCGCAGGCTGCTTTGGCTGAGCGGTTCTAGGCGCTACAGTCTGGAACCGCACGACCGCTACGGTCCCAGGTTCGAATCCTGCCTCGGGCATGGATGTGTGTGATGTCCTTAGGTTAGTTAGGTTTAAGTAGTTCTGGGGAGTTCTAGGGAACTGATGACCTCAGATGTTAAGTCCCATAGTGCCCACAGCCATTTGAATCATTTTTTTGTAAATTAGCTTCATTACAGTAAGTGACACTGCGGAAGTCTTATCACACTCATTAAATGACACGACGAGTTGTTGTTCGTGATCAGAATGTGTACCTACTGCCAACCAAACAAAATTTGCGTGTCTGATCGTGACTCGACTACGCGTAAAGTGACGCAAAATATTGAAGTACTCACCAGTATCAGTTTTAGGCCCAAATGTACAAACCAGAAAACGAAAAACGATACGTTTAGCACTGCACGTGGAAAACCATGAAGCATATATCGTCCCTGAGAAGTATCCACGAAAGGAATGTAATGAAGACAAATGCACAAACTTGAAACGCCATGTGGTAAAGTTGTGATGGACGGGGAGTAGAACCCATTGCCTGCATGAAATGTTCACTAAGCACAATCAGATGTCAGGTATTAAATATGTTCACCAAGAGTGTGGTATTGGAAACTGGAACGACGACACAAATGATTTTTACCTGTCAGGGATTCGAACCTGGCACCTTTTGTTATTGTCTTATAGCTTATAGGGATGAAATATTTGTTGTTTCACCAGCAGCGAAATGTGTACATGTTCAGCTAGAGACAACGCAACGAATATTTCTGTGCTGCCTGGGACTCTTTCACCACAAGCGAGATGTGTACATGATCGGCTAGCGGTAACGCAACGAATATTTATGTGCTTCCTGGGACTCCAACCCAGTGCATATCGTTGTTGTTGACCCAACGTTGTTGACCCATGTGTCATCTATGAGATTATCATATCATAGTCAGCATTACGCGGTTCGTAGAAAACTGGAGGAGCTTTACACCTTGAGGAAACAAAGAAACAATGAGACAGTATCTTTTTGAAGGGTTCAAGTCTAGGCAAGACTTGGAATCGATGGGAGGGGGAGGGGGGGGGGGGGGGGAGGGAAGGTGCCTCAGACCACACGGATACCCAGCGCAGCTTAGGCGTTCTTTATTCGTCTTTATAATATTCCCTGTCATTGGTGGATAAAGAAACGCTTGCTTATTGTTTACATTATTTCTTGACATTAGTGGAAACAGGCAAATTAGAAACAAGTGGTAGCTGTGACGTAGAGCAGTGTAGCTGTCGCCAGGTGCGAAATACGGCGTGCCTGCGCTGTGTGTACATACTACAACCGCGGTTTCACAGCGGCTGTGTTGAGTTGCTTTGCACGCGCTGTGCTTCCTTAGCGCCATCACTGATGGCAGAAAGGACGCCGGAAGTCCATACCCTTCGTCTCTATTCATGTTGGGGGGGGGGGGGGGTCATTCTGCTATTTCTATCGCCTCTCTAATCTTTCTCCTCAACGCAAATAGCTGTTTGGCCAATACGTGGGGTTCAAGGGAATTAGTTTGTAGTTGCTACGTGAAAGTAAGCTCCCATGTCTGTAAACACATATTTGATAAGTCGATTGTTGTGGACTGGCCAGACAGCCAATCCACTATGACCGGTAGCCGAAAGGCACGCGCTTAAACTCACGCAGGCTGGCGTGAGGTCTGGAACAGGTAAAGTAATTGAGACTAGCAAATAAAGTACGTAGCTGCTGGAATACTTAACTTTAATCCATAATTGGTGAACATCGGTCTGACGGTACATGCATCACAAGATAAATAGCAAATGATAATGGCGCCTTGCTAGGTCGTAGCAAATGACGTAGCTGAAGGCTATGCTAACTATCGTCTCGGCAAATGAGAGCGTAATTTGTCAGTGAACCATCGCTAGCAAAGTCGACTGTACAACTGGGGCGAGTGCTAGGAAGTCTCTCTAGACCTGCCGTGTGGCGGCGCTCGGTCTGCAATCACTGATTGTGGCGACACGCGGGTCCGACGTATACTACCGGACAGCGGCCGATTTAAAGGCTACCACCTAGCAAGTGTGGTGTCTGGCGGCGACACCACATCAATGACACACCAAAGTAGAATTCATTCAGAATCTTTGATACAACGAATATATCAAGTGAGTCTTGCAAGATAATTCTGTGTTATTCCAGGAAGTAACAAAACTATTACAGCGCCACCGGACATGTTCCACTATGTTGCTGTGACCCTATCATAGCCGTATCAGGACGATCAATGTTTCTACAGGCAATGTCTTTCTTGAGTGGGCTAACACTTTAGGAGTGCATCTTGTACATCAACGATGCTGCGGCTTCATTACTTTTCCCAGAACGTCATGAAAAGTATTCTAGTATTTTTGGTGAGGCCGAAGAATGGAAAGTTGCACAGACCACCGCTATTCATACAAAAGAAAATAAACATAATCCATTGAGTTACTGATCCATTTCATCGACATCGACATATAGCTGAACGTGTGAGCAAATACTTTGTTCCAACGTTGTGAAACACCCCGAAATTGACATAAAATCAGAATGGATTTGGAAAGCATCGCCTTGTGAGTGACAGGTGGTACACTATTCGCACGATGTACTAGGTACAGGGTCTCTCAAATTTATTCTGTATTTATAGAGTTTCAAAAAAGTTTTTGATATCATTCCTCATAAGCGACTTCCAATCACGTTGTTTGCCTATGGGCTATCGCCTCAGTTATGTGACTTGATTCGTGATTTCCTGCCCGAAAGGCCACAGTCTGCAGCAGGTGACAGGACGTTACCTAGTGAAATGGAAATGATGAGTGTGATTCGGCAAGAAAAGATATGTAGAGTTTCTGCTATTTCTAATATATGTAAACTATTTAGCCGATAATCACAATATTTCCCTTAGATTTGTGCCATCTAGTAAACTAGAAAAGCGAATTGCAAAATGATGCTGGAAATATATCTTCACGATGCAAAACGTGGCATCTGACCCTAAACAAAATGTGTGAGGTTCTCCAAGTGATTACTAAGAATGTTTCGTCAAGCTTCGATATATCCGTAAGTAAAACAAATTTTAGGGCTACCGATCTAGCGAAAGTCCTACGGTTTACAAATAAACAACGTAACTGGAAAATATCACATGTTGTGGCTAAAATGAAAGAAGTGTTGGGTTATTAACACAACACTTAGAAGACCCAAGAAGTCTAGTAAGGAGACTTCCGGTTGTTCGATCCTTTCTTGAATACTGGTGAGCGCCGTGTGATCATTTGCTGACAGGATTGATGGAGGGCATCGAAATTGTTGTAAGAAATCAACTGATTTTGTAGCACAGCGAGTGGGGGGGGGGGAGAGATTGTCACGGATTCTTTTTTTCCTTTAGGTTAGAGGGGAAGGAGAGGGGGACGAGTTGGGGAGGCAGTATTAAAACAAACGCTTTTTCGCTGTGGCGCGTTATTTCCACGGCATTTTAACCACTATCGTTCTCCTCCGAATGCATACAGCTTCTCTTGTCACCGTTGTACGAAGGGTGATATTATAACTGCAATAACATAGGAGAAATTATAACTCATACAAAGAGTTTAGAATTAGTTTTACTCGATCTTGTGAACCCTTTAGGACACACATAACTGTGACTTACAGAGTAATCCAGTATCACTGATGTAAATTAAGTGCCTCCGCGGAACATAATTTCCGCCGTGCAGCACTTCGTTTCAGAGACAGTGAATACATTTTACAAGTGCTCAAAATTTGAATGATACTTTATGTATACACGGTTATTTGGCAACTTTCCCACCAATTTTACAGTCTTCTTAATTATGTTGGTAGAATACGTGTTTTGTTTAGGCGAGACCTAGTACGGAATGCTTAAAAGAAAGAATAGTTTCCTGCGTCGTGCCATTGCTAGCCAGGTAAAATATTTTGTGGTAGCTACATTTATCAGGAGTGTATTCTTTAACGCAATTTTTCGTTAATTATTCTTTGTGTCACCTCATGAATATCAATAACTATACATTTTGTAGACATTTAAAGACCATCGTTTGAGATAATGTTTCTTATGGGTTACCCTCTACTTTCTCCTTATGAAGTTACCATACGGTACTTCCAATTGCATCAGGTTGCACTGACGAAGGTTTACAGTTACCTCCTTAAATCTATTATGGCAAATCTGAGGATCAGTCCTTTGCAAGGGCACAGACGACTTCCTTCCCCGTCCTTTCCCAGTTCGAGATTCTGCTTCGGTTCCGATCTCGTTTTCGAGAATACGTTGTACCGCAAACCCTCCTTCCTTTCTTTTAATCTCAGTATGACTGCTGAAGGGAAGTGTCGCACGAGGGTTAACTAGTCGTCAGACTTGTCGATTATCAGACACACTAGCATCGATCATAGTAGTAATCGCAGAAAAGTCCTTCATCAATACCTGTTTGTGTTTTTGAATGTGCTGATTAATTTATCTCAAAACGATTGTGCTTGAAATGATACAACTTGACTCTCACCCCATACAGGGCACAGGTGTTTCGAATTGATCCACTGCTTTCGCCCCACAAAGAAAACACAACGTCACAAATATTCGACTTTTCTCCAGTTTATACACCGTTTTCTAATGCATAAACGAAAGTCCTCATAACTTCAAAAACTGGATATATTCAAGATGTTATTTCATGAGCTGTACTATAAACTTGAACGAAACAGGACCACAATTAAAAACGCTTATAACAAAATGCCATACGGAATCACCACGGAGCGTGCTGAAACATAGTATTGTACGCTATGTTACATAATGTTGCACTTGCTAGTTTGAGCGCAAAAAAGTCCGCTGGAGATCATAGGTTCTATGCCCCAAGGCGTCGCGAACACTTGGGCGGGAGCCGGTCTGTATAAAGCGGACGCTTTCTGACGGTGCTGATACGGTGCTGATACTGGTCTTACAATGTCACACCAATGAGCCCTTTCACAAACATTTTTCAGCAAGATTTTTCTGTTACTGGCTGCTCAGAAAATGAACGAATCTGTCGCTGACCTTCTGCCAGACTGCAGGAATACAGATTTAAAAATAAAATAAAAGGATGGGTTCTATATCGCGGCACTGCATTCGCACTGCATACGTTGACTACTAGACCACGACTGGCTTATTCACAGAGGTTCAGGTGGAAGTCAACTCTTCTCATATCACGTGCAAAAAATGTCTCTAAGCACTATGGGACTCAACATCTGAGGTCATCGGTCCCGTAGACGTACAACTACTTAAACATAACTGACCTAAGGACATCACACACATCCATGCCCGAGGCAGGATTCGAACCTGCGACCATAGCAGCAGCGCAGTTCCGGACTGAATCGCCTAGAGCCGCTCGGCCACAAGGGCTGGCTCATACCACGTTCAGCGTACTCCATTATGACAAAAACATGATGCTAACACATGTGAAATTCGATGGATGGGTGGAGTGAGGCTAGCTTATAATGGCTAAGGTGTGGGTTCGATTGCGCTTGGGGTACCAATTTTGAACAGCCACGAACATGCCCTCTTCATCTCCAGTATCACCAAGTAAGGAACGCAGGACTGTGCCGCGGTTACAAATCAACATAAAACATGTCCATTCGCTACTGACTGGAACAGAGCTGGATTAGTTTTGCCGGAAGTCGCTGCTTGTAGAAACTCTGTCTCTAGTAAGCTTTCTTACACTAGTAATTTTATTTTAGTTCACGAACCAATCGTCATGTAATGTCATAGGACCTCCATTTCTTATTTTAAGTGACGTTGAGATTTTGAGTATATTTGCACTGGAGTGGGATTCCAGCTCCGATTCCAATTTTTCTCTGAATTTAAACCCTTCAAGACGATACTGTCCAACTGTATCGTTGTTTCCTCAAGAGGCCAAATTCCTCCAGATCTCTAAGAACGGCGGAATCCTAACTACAAGTGAATGATTATTTCATAGTTGATATCTCTTCGTGTGGGGTCAACAAAGACGATATGCACTGGGTTGGAGTCCCAGGCATCAGAGAAATATTCGCTGCCTTACCTCTAGCCGAACATATACACATCTCGCTACTGGTAAAGAAAAAAATATTTCATATCTATTCGTAACTAAAAGACAATAGTAATAGTTGCCAGGTTAGAATCCCCGACACGTATAAATCATATCTACCGTCGTTCCGGGTTCCAATATCATGCTCTTGGCGAACATATTTAATAACTGACTTCTGATCGTGCTTAGTGAACAGTTCATATAGGCACTGGTTTCTACTCCCCGTCCATCGCCATAACTTTACTTCATGGCGTTTCACACTTTATTGTATTCCTTTCGTGGTCACTTCTAAGAGGCAAGTTCGGATCACGATAACTCGTCATCCCGTTTAATGAGTGTGATAAGACTTTTGCAGTGTCATTGTAATGAAGTTAATTTACAAACTTTAAGGACTGTTTCATCTCTCGTAACTTGTTTTCTAGTATTTCTTTTGTATGACGGTATTGTAGAAACTCTGCCTCTAGTATGCTTCCATACTGCCATAAAGAGCAGTTCTCTAGTAATTTCTTGTCGTACCCACTGTGTATAGTCGGATGACTGTACTGTTATACAACTATTCTGGGTGGTCGAGCGGTTCTAGGCGCTACAGTCAGGAACCACGCGACCGCTGCGGTCGCAGGTTCGAATCCTGCCTCGGGCATGGATCTGTGTGATGTCCTTAGGTTAGTTAGGTTTAAGTAGTTCTAAGTTCTAGGGGACTGATGACCTCAGAAGTTAAGTCCCATAGTGCTCAGAGCCATTTTGAACAACTATTCTATGTTGGTTGCATACAGTCTGGTGCTGCCTATACATTAGAAATTCAGGGATGCCACATTATTTTGTGCTGTCAAGTAGCACAGCCTGTGGGAAAACCGGAAAAGAAGAGAATCGAAGCATTTGACATGTTGTGCTACATAAGAATGTTGAAAATCAGATGGACTGATAAGGTGAGAAAAGGAATATGTAGAAAACACTGACAACAAGAAGGAGAAGGATGACAGAACATCTGGTTAAAACATCAGGGGATAACTTCCATGGCACTAGAAGAAGCTATAGAGGAAAACAGAGGTCGGAATGCAAAAAAAAAAAAAAAAAAAAAAAAATGGTTCAAATGGCTCTGAGCACAATGGGACTTAACTTCTGAAGTCATCAATCCCCTAGAACTTAGAACTACTTAAACCTAACTAACCTAAGGACCTCACACAACACCCAATCATCACGAGGCAGAGAAAATCCCTGACCCCGCCGGGAATTGAACCCGGGAAGCCGGGCCCAGTAGCCCAGGAAGTGTCACTTAATTCGGACAGCAACTGCTACCTCAGACTAGGTAGGGTTTATTGCATGACTGTGACTGTAGAACATGCGCGAAAATACAGGTACAAAGGGGCGTATGACTTGTGACATAAGCATAATAAATCGATTGTTTATTAAATCAATGTTCATGTCATTTGACCTCATTTTAATGCTAGTATTTTGGTGGGAATTGTGAACAAGGTTATAAGAGCGCTGCGTAGGACACATGCCAGTAGTCGCACGGTCGGGAACTATCACGGTCTGCACGTGTACGTTTAGTGTAAGTTCGCTCTCTTGAGTTGTCGGAATCTACAAGACCGATTACAGGTATTTTTCATTGGTGGGGAACTGGTAAGGGGTGCATTCAGCCCTGTGTGGCCAACCAAGGATCAGGTTGGTAGCGGACGAGAAAGTCGCTATCGACCGGGAGAGCGGTTTTTCCTATCACACGGCCCTCCATACCGCATCCAGTAACGCCATTGGCAGAGGTGGGTGGGGACCGACAGGATATTAGTAGACAGCTGAATCGGTTATTCGAGGAACACAAAATGGTCTACACACTCATCACAGTTACTACCTCTGAATTTTTTACGACAGGAGAAAATTTAAGCGAGAATTCAACAACGAAAAGTCGATGAACCCCGATGACACGGCATAAGAACTCGGGACTGTGGTATAATAGCAGAGCTCCGCGTTCTGGCCCAGATGAGCCAATGTGTATGTGAATGTTGGGGTGAAAAGATTTTTTAATCCATGCAGTACAAAAGTTTCTACAGCATTGTTCGAAGCAGTGTCGCCACCGCCGGAGACGCCAGGCTCAGGTAGAAAACTTGTCGTGCCGTGACTCACATCACAAAACGATTTATACTGCAGTATGCATGAGAAAATATTCGTCAGGAAAATTGACGAACGTTAGCAGGCTGCCGAACGCAGCATATACAACTCAAGCCAGATCGGCTTTCTTCGCTAACAAGAACGAGGAAACTGCTCTCCAGAAACAATTCGAGTTCTATGAAGGGTTATATAGGGTCCTGGAACTGCAGAATAAATGTAAGTAACGAAAACACTTTTATCAAATTTTGCTCGAAATTGGTAAACAATTTTTGGTCCGCACTTCTGGATTAGCCATTTTGAATTTTGAAAATGTAGCTTCAGATTCGTGTTTTCTGGCAACAAAAATATATAATGACATGTAGTTTATGCAAATTGAACTATTAATATATTTAAAAGTTTCCCTAAACTTTAAACAGGTTTTCCTCGAGAAACGATTTTTCAGAACTGCGTGCAGCATAAAATAAAAACAGTTCAACCTATTAACCTCTACCTTTGAGCCCAAAAAGCAAACACTTTTCTTGAGAGCTTATACGTATAATATTGTACATAGAATATGTTAATATTTAGTATCTTTTCGTAAAGCCGTAAACGTTGAAACAAACGCCCAAAAATCGAACTCAAAGGTCGCGTTAGCACTATACCGTTAAATTTAAAGTTATTTTATTGTGGTTAGGTGTAAGCTCCCATAAAGTTAATTTAGTATCGACTTATATTATCCATTTCTGATTTCAGATAATTCCTGAGGGGCTACACTGCACGCAGTCCGCGTACTTCAAACTGGATGGCCCTTGATCAAATCATAATTACGTGTGCCACTTTGTTTTTGTACTAAAAATCTAAAATATAGTTCATAGTACGATCAATCATAAAGCCCAAACAGATCCTTTGGATGTCTTTTCATTATCTTAAAAAAATTCAAACTTAGCCTATTTTCTGCTCATTTGAATGAGAAACTGGCTTTAAGGAGGCACTTGAAATGCGGGTGCTTTCCACCTCAGTGGAGCCTGTTAACCTGTTTTGCAAGCGATCGGACGTCACACAACATCTTTGTACAGGAGCTGTGGACAGCCGCCCATTGAAACACCAGCGAGCGGTCTGGTCAATTGTTTCGGAACAGCGACAATGGAATTTAAAGCCCCGCCGACACACATATACAAGGACTGGGGACCACCTGCTATTTCCAAATGGTCAAAGGATCTCACCCCACCGCTGTCGTTTACTTTTTTAATACTGTTTGCTTCTTGAAAACCTGATCTTTTGTGTAACAAAGGCAGGTCGTGTAACACATTTGTTACAGTGAATTTCCTCTTATTTTCTATTCAGCGTTATTAAGTCAGTCTCACACGGGATAGTTTAACTATTGTTGATGTGGAGCTGTACGAGTTTTGTGACATCACTTCCTGTTTCACGTTGAGGAGCCACTGCCTAGCGTGAAAAAGTAAGTTCTGCGATATTTCGGCACAAGCAGGACTTGCGAGACGCCATATTGTATTTGTCGCTCTCAATTGAAGCCCATTTTGGGGGGGGGGGGGTTATTACAACTTACATAGTGTGAATATATATGTAGGATTTGTTATAATTGTCATTTAATAGCGTGTCGGCTATTAAAGTCGTTAGAAGATCGTAAGATAAAATAGGTCATTTATTGTACAAGCTGAACGTAGCGTAGTTCGTGGAGGCACGGCGTTACGAAACAATGTTTAGTGGGTTTGCGTCTTGATGTATCCTAACTTTCTTTTCTCATTTTCACGTTTTCTAGACGGTTGTGGAATTTCCTTTTTCAATTAATAGAAATATTTTCTGTAGAATTGGATGCCCAGCAAATATTAAGTGCGCTATCTCTCAGGAATGAGTTTGTCCTATTTTGAAAAGGTATATAAGCTGATGTCCTTACTGAGTGGGCATGGAACTTCTCTTTTTGCCTTGCAACATTATTCACGGATATTTAATTTTTTATTTATGTATATCACAGACGGAAAAATTAGCGTATCATGTGGAAAAGGGAGGATATACGTGATTTAATAGTAATAATGTAAGATTTTTACACGAGTCCTTTTTCGTAAACAAACTGTGAGGTATGCGAACCAGATATAACTGCCGCAGGAGAGAGCTAGAGTCGAAAATCACGTTAACTAACACGTCCCATGTGATGCTGGCACTGTGTGTCATGAGGTTGGACATCCCGTCCACGTCCAGGTCAACGTTTACTTCCTTGGCCCGGATGATGATGGCTTCAGTAATGCAATAATGAAGATAACAGTTAATTCAGCACAATAAAATAACGAGTGTTATAAAGGAAGCGGGTATTTGTTTTTGTCGTGGGCTTCATTACAAAGACCGATTGATTTAGACGTCCACGTTTGACTATCGTGTCCGAGCGGCTTCATCTCCGTATAGCCACTACACCAACATCAATTTTAACCAGCTTATTGTAGTCAAGTCTTAGTCTCCCTCTACTATTTTGATCGCTCATACCTCCCTGTATCACCAAATTGACAATTTCTTGATGCCTGAAGACATTTCTTATTAACCTTCCCACATTTTAGTCAAGTTGATCCGTAATTTTACTTCTTCCCCAATTCAGTTAATATCTAGTCATTGTTTAGCCGACATACCTCCCTAATCTTCAGCTTTCTTCTGTAGCAACATTTTAAAATGCTTCATTTCCATTTTTCTTCCGAACTATTTATCGTCGACGTTCCCCTTTGGTACAAGACTACAGTCCAGATGTGTATTTTTAGTAAAGACATCCTAACATCTAAAATTTAATACGATGTTAAACAATCTCTGTTTAGCAGAAATGCTTTTTTTTCTGTTCCAGTCTTCATTTTATGTCCTCTCTACTTAAGCTATCGTCACACATTTAGCTGCCAAAACAATAAAACTCAGCCATAACTTTTAGTATCTCATTTGCTATTCCAATTCCCTCTGCGTCGCACAGGTTAAATTAGATTACATTGGATTACCCTACTTTTACTTTTGTTTTTCGTCATACAACCTGTTTTCGAGACACGGCCCATTCAACTAATCTGCCAAGTCCTTTGTCACCTATGACTGAATGGTGTCAATTTGCTTTCCAGAAATGCTTTTCAGCAGAAAATGCCCTTCACTGATCAAATATTTAGTGCTTTGAATAACCGAACGTCATCCATTGGGATTTTTATGATCTCTCAAAGACTTTTTATTACGTAAATCATGAAATTCTTCTGGGTACGCTTAAATATTACGGTGCGAGTGGAACAGTGGACAAGTGGTTGGATTCATTTTTAACTGGAAAAGTAAAGAAGGTTGAAACAAATAGTTCACACAATGTGGAAGAAAATATCAATAGACTTCTCAAACTGCGGAGGTATCAAGAAAGTGGTCCCACAGTGTTCAGTCTTCACTTCCTTGTTCTTTATATTAATGACTTTCCACTCTATATTCACGATGATGCGAAACTATTATAGAAATCACATCCAACAAACAAGATTGGCTGAGAGAACTCTAAATAATGTCTTTCAGAAAATTATTGAGTGGTTCTCAGCAAATGGACACTCATTCAGTTTTAATGAAACACAGTATATACAGTTCTGTACAGTGACATAACACCATTAATAAATATATAATTTGAACAAAAGTCTGTAGCTAAGGCAGAATGTTCCAAATTTTAGGTGTGTGCGTTGATGAAATGTTCAGTCGGAAGAAACACATTGATGATCTACTGAAATGTTTGCATTCACCTACTTATGCTGTTGGGGTTATCGGAAATTTTGGTGATATACATTTCAGTAAATTTACTTACTATGCCTTTTTTGCCGGCCGAAGTGGCCGTGCGGTTAAAGGCGCTGCAGTCTGGAACCGCAAGACTGCTACGGTTGCAGATTCGAATCCTGCCTCGGGCATGGATGTTTGTGATGTCCTTAGGTTAGGTAGGTTTAACTAGTTCTAAGTTCTAGGGGACTACTGACCTCAGCAGTTGAGTCCCATTGTGCTCAGAGCCATTTGAACCATTTTATGCCTTTTTTCATTCACTGTTTTCGTATTTCTTCATATTGGAGTAATACATCATTCAGGAAAAAGATATTCATTGTAAAAAGGCGTGTAATCAGAATAATATCTGGAGCCCACCCAACATCATTTTTATCTAAGAAACTACGAATATTTACAGTTTCTTCAAAATATACATATTCACTTACGAAATCTGATTTTAACAACCCATCTTATTTCGAAAGCATTAGCAATGTTGATGGTAACAACACTAGCAGAAAGGCTGATCTTCACTGTACTGGGTTAAATCTAATCTTGACACAGAAAGAGGTTAATTGTGCTGCCACATAAGTCTGGTCACTTACAAGAAGGTATCCAAAATCTGACAGCCAACCAGCACTTAGAAGCAAATTAAAAAACTTTATGAAGGAAAACACCTTCTAGTCAAGACATTAATTTTTAAATTTAAATTAGTAGCCACACAACTAAAAAAAGTTGAATTATGACATGTAAAAAACTTTTGCTAACCTTAACGCTCTGCGTCATTACGAAGTGTCGTACTCATGATCTATGGAACAAGTATTAAAGTAATCTAATCAGTAAATTGCAAAGTTTTAAATTCTTCTCCCTTTAATTCCCTTTCAAAATGTCTCCTTGATTTCCTTCACAGCTTGCTCAGTTGACAGACTGGAAAACACTAAGGGCTGGACTCAACTTTGTCTCACATCCTTCTCCACTATTTTTTTCGCATCCCTATCTAACGACCATTTTAACTGCTGTCTGGATTCCACACAGGTTGCAAATAACCTCCCACTGCCTGGCCACCTGCTGAATTTGAAAGAGAATACGTAAATATCATAAACCGAAACTCATAATAATATAAATGGAAAGAGAACAAAGCAAGAAAATTAATGTCACCACAATTTCGATACCTTCACACATATGGATTCCTGATTTTTTATGGCACAAAATACGTAATTATCACAACTCAGTGAAGACAGGAAAGGTGGTTATAAGCAAAAAAACTACATGATCCAGTCACATCTATGTGACAACTAACCTGTGTAAACGTGCAAATAACCACTCACAGACAATAGGTGGCAGCACTAGCAGTGGAAGTGTGTCGAAGGGAGGACTTGGAAAACAGTGCCGTTGTTTCGTAATGCAGAAACGGAGTGATTTAATAATAATAATTAGATTTCGGGACAAGGGTGGAAGCGCTCACGCAACGGCTGTGTTTGTAAACTGTTATCGTGCCTCCGTGGTTGAAAGTAGACAGTGCTCAGCGAAATGGCGACATCCGAAACCGGTGCCGAGGTAACTGTTGTTCACCATGGGCCATAGATGGCAGGGGTGAACCACGGCTATGGAGATGTGTACCCGCGAATAGACGTGCAACTAATAAGATTAAAAACAGCCGACCAGTTGCAATGGATAAAGTAATCTTTACCTAGGTTTCGACAGATTTAAATCTATCTTCTTCAGAAGGCGGCAGTATTACATTAATATGGACTAATTAATTTGGACTAATGGATCTATGCAGATATTTGTAAGAACGACAATGACATATCATTCCATATTAATGTAATACTGCCGCCTTCTGAAGAAGATAGATTTAAATCTGTCGAAACCTAGGTAAAGATTACTTTATCCATTGCAACTGGTCGGCTGTTTTTAATCTTATTACGTGGAACCGTTGCTGTTGCGCAGCTATGTTTAAAAAAGACGTGCAACTGTTAAGCAGCTGACTGCCCAGGTGAACTAAAGACCTACCAACAGTGTCTCCTCAACGACCGTTCAGCGAACATTGTTGCATATGGGCCTCCGCAGCAGGCGCAAGGTTCATGCACCCATGCCGACTGTTGTTCATCTGCAACGAAGCCTGGAACTTTAACGCCAGCACCGCATGTGGACGTCCAATGAGTAGCGACAGTGGCCATTTCAGGTGAACCACATTTTATGCTCCATCAGACATATGGCAGTTGGCGTGTGTGGCATGAAACATCTGAAAGCAAACAACCATGCAAGGTTGGGTCAAGACTGGAGGAGGGAGCGTTATGGTCTAAGGAATGTTTTCGTGGCACATCCTGAGTGATCTCGTCATTCTGGAAGGCGTAATGGATCAACTCAAGTATGCGTCTATCCTTGCGGACCTTGACCATCGCTATATGAAATTCGTTTTTCCTGGGCACCGTGGTATATGACTTTAGACAGTGCAACGTGTCATGTATCTCGCAGTGTATGTGCATGCTTCGAAGATCATCAAAATAAGTTTACCCTGGCCACCGAACTCATTGGATATAAACCCAATCGAGAATCTGTGGGACAATCTCGTTTGGGCGACTTTCGTAACATAGTAAATCATTCAAAACTATCTGCATCCCACGCAGGCTGTGGTACCTATTAAAATAAGCAATGAGACACTGTTCCACCCAAGAGAAGACGGCACTGGTCATCAAGTCCTGAGCAACAGTCTCCCTCGGCCCTTTCTCCAAATATCACAACAGCCCCTCCAGCGGCAAACAAAAATTCTATGTCACTCTAATTTAAGACAGCAAAAGGAAACTTACTACACGAGTCAACCACAACTAGCAGCGAGTGTTCCAAAAGGGTCCCACAAAGACTATGTGCACACATTGCCTTGGCGATTGTGACTTGGGCCGAGCAGAGAACTTTTGTGACGGAGCGGCCTGATTTTCCGCATTTGCGTGACACTGTGATGTTATCTGTTCTATTTGGGCGTCCATACCCTGCCAGTTACAGTGTCGACGCGCTAACTGTTTCGTTCGAACAACTCCCAGTGTTCTTGGTGAAGTATCTGCAACACTTCTTTTTGCAAAGTTTTAGGGATCAACACACGTAACTGTCCATTGTCATTTTGAACAAGAATTACACCGTTCTGTACACCGAGGCTACGCCAACGTGTAAAGTACAGGCACACTACAGGGTTCTTTATGCTATTCAGTGTCTCTAAGCTAGTCATAGGATGTGTTCCAAAAATGAACAGCATAGAGACAGAAGTGATGACGCTTTCTGCAGGACCTGACTATCATATTGCAGGACAATGCTCAAGCACGTACACTGCAAGCTGTTACTGATTTTTTTTGACTGATGGGGCTGCTAAGTGCTGTACCACCTACTGCACTCCCCTGACTTAAGCCCTCGTGAGTTCCACTCGATTTCTAAACTGAAGGAAACACTTCACGTCTTTCGCTTCAGAACTGCTACAAATTCGTCGGGCAATAGACCGCACCGCTCGAACTGTCAACACAACTGGCACTGCTAAGAGTATCCTACGACTTCCACATCGCTGGCAACGGGTTACACACAATGCTGGTGACTACTTTGAAGGTCAGGAAAACTTTGAAACAGGTATCTATTTTGTACAAGCTGTAAATAAATAGTTGCCGACATTAAAGTTCCAACCATCATATGATCTCGTACTGGTATTGAGATAACAACAAAGCCCATCTTTGCAATTTTTGGGCAGTTCGTACAGGAACCAATTTCGTCGGTCTAAACAAGGACTGCAAAGGCTTGTGATCCGTTACTATGTAGAATTTTCTGCCATACAAATAGTTGTGGAATTTGGTGACACCATACGTAATAGAAAATGACGCTTTTTCAATTTGTGAATAGTTACACTGAGCTTTGGACAACGCTTTTGATGCGAAATCAGTAGGTCTATCTTTATCATCAATTCTGTGTGAAAGCAATACACTGATTCTGTAAGAGGAATCGTCAACTTGCGACACAACTGGGTTTTCAGGTTCAAAGTTAACTAAGCACGCCGGCACGGTAGCTCAGCGTGTTCGGTCAGAGGGTTACGTGCCCTCTGTAATAAAAAAAACTGAGTTAATC
Source organism: Schistocerca piceifrons (assembly GCF_021461385.2). Lineage (NCBI taxonomy): Eukaryota > Metazoa > Arthropoda > Insecta > Orthoptera > Acrididae > Schistocerca > Schistocerca piceifrons. Next base: position 282,293,249 of record NC_060144.1, read on the forward strand.
GATCATCAACGAAGTTAAACTGATGTCTTGCAACGAGCAAACGCAACGAACAAATGCGAACAAAATGAGATCTAAAAAAAAAAAAAAAGCACATATCGCTGAGCAACGCATCCTTAAGTTTTTTGAAAATCAGCTAGGCTGTCATCTGTCCAAACATAGGGGACATGCTTGCGACGCAATGGAGCTGCAAATTGGGCAGCATTCGGTATGAACAGAATATAATAGCTCATTTGTCCTAAAACTGATTGCAATTCTGTGTGATATTACGAGGAACTGGCAAGTATCGTATGGCTAACGAATGCAACTGCAGAGGATGGACACCTTCACTGTTTATGACACGACCAAGATACCGCAATTCAAATTTTATAAAATCAAACTTGTCGGGTCTACGCCTTAGGCTTGCCTCAGAGAACACACAAAACAAAGCATGTAAATTTGCAATATGTTCTTCAAGTGTACGACCTGCTACAGCAATGTCTTCAAAATTGTTTTAACAGTGTGGCACTTGTGCAGTCAACTGTTCCAAATATCAGTAGAAAATGGCTGGTGCGGAGGCACTGACAAAAGGTAAACGCAAATATTTAACCAAGTCCAAATGAATATTTACTATACACACTTTTTGAGATTTTGCATCGAGCGGTATTTGAAGATACGCGTCGCGCAAATCAATTTTTTGAGAAGTAGCGCCCAGCGCCTAATCTGTCCATGAGATCCTCAGGGCGTGGCAGTGGATAAGTGACCGTTCGTGAGTTGACTGTAGACTTAAAATCAATACAGAGGCGAATGCGACCTGATGGTTTAGGGAGCAAAACCAGTGGACTTGCCCATTGACTAGCTGATATGAGCGCAATAACTCCGGTATCTTGCAAGTCTAAGTTCAGCCGTGACTTTGTCCCGTAATGCAATGGGAACAGTTCTTTCAGCTGAGCATTGTCTTTCAGCATAATATGTACAACATAATTGTTAGCTTTGCGTAAACCTTCAGAAAAGAGTTCCGGGAATTCTTTTAGCAAGGTAGCTGCTCTGTCTTTTGCACTAAATGCAGACACTGACAACACATTGTCCTGAATGTTAAAGCCAAACAAATCAAAGAATCAAGACCAAAAACGTTCTCACACTCACGTGATTGTAGCACTGTAAAAGTCACTCTTCGCATATGCGAGCAATACACTGCAGGCAAAGTACTTGCTCCGAGAATGGAAATGTCAGTAATAGGCCGTCACTTGCGTGCTAGTTTTAGACAAGTATGGGGAGCCTAACATTTCATATATGTGACTATTAACCAAATTGACAGGGGCACCCATGTCCAACTGAAATTTCACTTGTTTCCCACAAATAAGTAAACGAAGAAAAAGTTTGTTTGACTGACATATCACTGTAGAAACTGCACACTTGCTGCTTGCAGACTTAGAATATTCTACATTAATCACATAGGCCTTGTGATTAGAGTTTTGTGAGCGGGCTGAATGCTTATGTGTGTTCTGCTGCAAACATATGGATTGCACATGGCCTTTCCTGCCAGAAGCGTTTCACTGAGCTTGTTGGGAGCTGCAGTCTTGACATTTGTACCGTGTATAGCACCCTGGATAAGACTTAATTCTGTTTGCCTGTGTAGCGCCGGCCGCGGTGGTCGTGCGGTTCTAGGCGCTCCAGTCCGGAGCCGCGCTGCTGCTACGGTCACAGGTTCGAATCCTGCCTCGGGCATGGGTGTGTGTGATGTTCTTAGGTTAGTTAGGTATAAGTATTTCTAAGTCTAGGGGACTGATGACCACAGATGTTAAGTCCCATAGTGCTCAGAGCCATTTTTGCCTGTGTAGCGAACTGCTTATACAGCATGGAAGGTTGTTTACTTGGCATGGCCAGTGCACGCTGCTTGTGCAGAATGGGGCGATCACAACCAAGGGACTCACTCCAGCAAAGAGCTGGCTGTGCAAATGTATGAGCCGACAAGGCACCTGCTGAAATGATGGATCGGACTGTTTCAAAATTTGTTCTCTCATTTTGACATCAGGTACATTGTACACGATCGCATCACACAACATAACATCTGAATATAAAGAGACGCAACCAGATTTGAATTTGCATTTTCTTGTCAAACCCTACAAATATGTTACCCACTCGTGATTTATTTGTGCTGACCGTTTTTTGCAATTAAAGAATTGATATCTAGTTGCTACTTCATGCGCTTGTTGATCGTAATAGGTTGTTAACGAAGCAATTACTTGTTCGTATGACAATTCACTCGGAGTGGCGTTAGGAAAGAGTTTTTGAATTAATGTGAACACCGCACTTCCTACCGTGGATAATAGATAAGGAAGTTTCACAGTACGTGGGGTGTTGCGAGCAACCATATGGGCATTGAAGGTGCAGTCACTCGAGCCATTCCTCGTGTTGTTCACTACACTGTCGGAAAGGTGGTATAGCAGCTGTAGCAGGCAGTGGCTGTTGTGTTAGGTGCGCAGCATTGGCGAACTGCTGCACCGCGTTGAGCAGGGTAGAAATCTGGTTCGTCTGCAACTGAAAGAACTGCATTAGCTGTATTGTATCTGACGCTTGCGGCTGTGGCGCCTGAGCAAGGGGCGGGACAGGTGGTGTGGCCAAAACGACACAAATGCAACAAAATGATAAAAATTATGACAAAACCAAAAAAAATGTTCTGCAATGCCCACATGAAAACATTAATTAGCGAAAACGACAAGAAACTGTTGAAGCAAAGCGAACGCCCCTGCAGAGTAAAGGCAAGAGAGAATTAAGGTGCCAGCAAGAAAAAAATAAAAGTTCGTGGCCGTCTGCACTTAGGTCTGTTTGTAGACTCGTCGCCAGTTGTGGGGTCTTGCCCACTCTCACTAAAAGGGTGCCTACGGGATGCAGCGTTCTCGAAATGCTATACAACAATTCAAACAAATAACATTAGTAGCTTTATTTCTAGAAAGCAATTGACAATTCTTAACTTTGGAGATTTGCAAATAGTAGTCGCAGGCGAGGGGCGACTTGCAATATAATTTAGAGTCCTTGATATGTGAACTGTTCAGGTAAGTTCACACACGTCACTGATAACTAACGGCCGCGATCCGGTGCCGATCTGAGCGGCCAATGATAGCAGGCGGCCGCCGTATACTCACCGCTGTCGTGTGTGTGTGTGTGTGTGTGTGTGTGTGTGTGTGTGTGTGTGTGTGTGTGTGTGTGTGTGTGTCGGCTCGATGGGGATGGTTGTTCAAGTCTGGTTGACACAGTTCGACACGTCTATCGACCGCGACAACTCCGATCTGTAGCTGTTGAAACAAACTCCTCGCTTTGTTTGGTTAGTTTCAGATACTATCTCCCTCTAACAGACGTCGGCGAGCAGCACGCCGAAATGTACAAGCAACCCTCGCTTATAATTGAAGCAATGGTGTTCGAAGGATGTCTGTCTTCTTTACTGCTACATACAGCGACTGCACCACTCGGTACCGCAACAACTCCATTTATCTGAAACAATAAACCAAATATCCTTCGCGTGTTCGCGACGGGCTTAAAAGCTTACGTGAAACTTGATAACAGTAGTTTTTATGCCCGGTTTGCAAATGAACGTTCAAACGTAGATAATATGATATCTCGAATTATAAGTTCCACCAAACAAGCCGATGCCATATTATAGTCTTGCGAAGATCTTGATTTGTGAAGTATTGTAGTGTCGTTAATGCGTCGCTATGGTGCTGATTCAACAATTCCTACGTCGTAAATCCAGAGATGATGTATTCTCTAAATAACGTACAGAAGCGTCGTAATAAAATGTTCAATTACTGTTCCCTGTTAATAATGTCACTCAATCACCTTTTGCTTCCGTCTTCTATCAAGAAAATAATTATTTCGCAGTTAAAAGTTCAATTAAATGATGTAGACGACACGAAGTATTAAAGTTATAATTGAGTTTATTCAATTTATGAATTATCTAACCACTGCACTAGAAATCACATCGATCTGTTATTCAAGGAATTGAAAAAAAAAAATGGTTCAAATGGCTCTGAGCACTATGGGACTCAACTGCTGAGGTCATTAGTCCCCTAGAACTTAGAACTAGTTAAACCTAACTAACCTAAAGACATCACAAACATCCATGCCCGAGGCAGGATTCGAACCTGCGACCGTAGCGGTCTTGCGGTTCCAGACTGCAGCGCTTTTAACCGCACGGCCACTTCGGCCGGCCAAAGGAATTGAAGCTACGATTTACATCAGCAATTCTGACATTGACTACAGCTTCCGACATCATGGCGTACCTGTCAATTCTCATGATTGCGTGTACATGTTTCGTACTCAAGTCTATTTGTAGAGTATGTCGGCGTTTGGTATATTGCTGTGTCCTTCAATGTTCGTGACAATCACAGATCACGACGACTAAGTCTCAGAATCGATTAAGTGTCACACGAGTTACTTTTCCCTCTCGTGTAACATCTGTTCCATTGTCTGGCTAAACTGTAAATGTTCTATCACTTTTCTTCAGAACTTTGACTAATGCGTCAGGACGATACTTGAAAAACTTTAAAATTCCAAATCGGTGTGAAACAATCTAGTATCTGTCAATAAGCGTGCTTCTATCGCGACGTCTACAAGAGAGCGAATTAACATCTCCATTGGAGTTTTTCATTGTAGTCTCAGCGAACTTACAGATCAATGCGGCTACGACTCTTTTCTTGGATAAATGTTATCTCTGATCACTTTATCTCGTCTGGGTTTTAACCTTCGTAAAGCGTATATTTTGAATTCTTTATTCAAAGTTTCTTGCTTCGTAGATTAAGTGATCATCTGATAGTCTTTCATTTAGTTCTTTCCGTGGAATCCATGTTGTTAGTTCCCTAGTATTTCTGTTGGTCAAACTTTCAATAGTGTCAATATTTTGTTGCCAGTAGCTACCGTCAAGGTCAGGGTAGCTAATTTTTATATATTTTGCTGTCAAAAGGGATGTCATTAGGGGCTCTATATTTGGGGTGTTACACCGCCTTCTCTGCTTTTGCGTTCCGCGTCTTCGTTCTGACACTCGTGGTTACGCCAGAACAGTGACAATAGCGTCTTTAATGTTAAAACTGCGCTCGGAGATACCCGACTGTACTGCCACCTGCGCTGAGCCAAAAATACGGGGAAATTTCTCATGCATGCAGGACCAATGTGTCCTGCAGATTAACGAGTGCTGAATTATCGTGATCTTATTGTAAAGACATTCTTACACCATTATAGCCCCTTACGTATACACAAAGAGGGTGTGGATTTCATCAGTTTTGCATGGGAATTCAGCGCGAGAATCCTGTAGACTTGGGATAGTGATGTAATTTGAAATTAATCTATAGAGGAACTCACGCATAGGGAATCCAGACAGACAAATTAGCCACAGAGAAGATCCCTTCATTTTATAATAAGATAAATGTAGGAAGCCGCAAATTATACGTGTGATGAACATGGGTTTTCGTTAGAAAAGACCTTGAGTTAAGAGAGCGACAATCAAAACTTTAGTGGCCAGTGACCACATGTCGTCCGACACCGTGACAAGAAAATTCTGAAAATTCCCTTAGCAATCAATTTAAAGCGAACGGAATTAATTCTTCGAGCACCTAGGTACATGTGAGGCTCTCGGGACAAGAACAAGTGCACAATAAATCAGTAATCTCATAGCGTGACCAAGCCAACGCAACAACTTGAACATATGAGTTCAAGTTCAAAGCGATGTAATCCACACGCAACAGCAAGGCAAGTAAAATGAGTTACTCGATGGGCTGATCCCAGCAGGTTTAATCGCATCCTAACTCGCATATCTCAATCCGACTTAACAGGTAACTCCACGCTCCCTCAGAACATGTGTATTCGCCAGCTGCTCGGGTACGAGACTAACGAAAAGCCACAAAAACCCTACCCTGGATGCAGTGTCTATGATTAGTTGTTCACGGAGGGCGGGGGAATGGGGGGGGGGGGGGGGGGAGGCAAGTGACGAACTCCTGACGCCCGCTAAAAAGCGTGGGCTGCTAAACCAACCTAAGGGAGTCCGAAGACTTTTTGCACAGACAATTTCAGAAAGTTCTATGAGGAATTTTACACGGCATATCAAAGGAGCCCATTTTAAAAACGCTGGGATGTGCTCCCACCCCCTCCTCACCAGCAAGAGATAAATGAATGTATAAACTAACTGTCTCTAACTAGTATGACACAATGTATTCATCTCATGCAGGTGACTGGAATGGGACTTGGTATATTAAAAGAAAACAACCTGCTAACCAAATAACTAAATGTGACATAAAACAAAATGTCCAGCAGAAAATTCTTCAAGACACAAAGGAATTAACGACATTAGCTGGCAGTGGGCACTGTTTTGTATCAATGGTGCAAGCTAAAAATGTGGGTACTACTTTATACCAACGTGTAAGTAGAAAATTTGTGACGGACCGGATTTCGAACCCGAGTCTCCTGTTTACTAGGAACATGCACTGGCTACTATGCCATCGGTACACAGTCGCACCATACCACAAACTACTGATGTAGCGCCGCTGCTCGTTGGCCTCATTACTCACGGCATCTCGCAGATTCCCGTAAGACCTGGTGTGCATCTGCACTGAAGGCGTCATTGGCCGCCATCACCACATATAGAAAATTCTCTTCCAAAATCATACCTATTGGTATAGAATTATTTAACTATGTATTTAGTAACTCATATCTATTAAGTGAACTCGATAAACATGGGAGGTAAACCAAGAAGGAGTAACTCGTGTTGAAAATACTGGAAGGTGGATGGTAATTTATGGCCAATGTAGTTTTAACTTAATTCGGCAAAATTCTTGGGACTAATATGAAACAAATGTTTCGACTATGGTTACTGAATATTTTCCATCAGGCACTCTAATGAAGTGTGCCTGCCCGTGACGTTGGCTGTTCATCTTACACATCCTGAATATTAGAAGTAATTTAATACCTACAGCTGCTGAGGGGCGTTGATTTATATCAACGGGGACAGGTGAAAATGTGTGCCCCGATCGTGACTCGAACCAGTGATCTACTTAAATGGCAGACGCTAGATCCGTCTGAGCCACCGAGGGCACAGACGATAGTGCGACTGCAGGGACTATCTCGCGCACGCCTCCCGCGAGACCCACGTTCTCACCTTGTATTTCCACACACTACATTCATAGTGTCCCACCCCAACACACTCATTACTCGTGGGAAAACATTCTTACCAAGTCCCGAGACGGGTCATGTCCAAAAGAAAAGACACCATATCCATATAAGTAATAGTTCTGGCAATACCGGCCATGACCTTCTTCTGTGCGGATGAGCACATATCCCCGAACTCTTACGGGACTTGGTAAGAATGTTTTCAGCGGTCATACCTTTGACCGTATGACAAAAATGTAGCTTACCTCGCTGCTATAAATGTACTTGATTCCGTAATTTACTCAGTGGGTTCTTTACTGCATGCAGAAGACACCTACAACATGAAACAATTTCTTGATGCTAGAACCGAGAAAAATTTCAGGAAAAAATTAGTAACAGGTGGAGCTGTTTCCGGAGGACATAAATTAATCCATCCCACACTAATTAACTTGGTGCTGGGGAGATTACAGGATTGAGAGACAATGAATACACGTTTCAGTGCCGAATATACTGGGACAGAAACATCAGCCGAAAGATTCTTTTGTCCTCTGCTAAAGTTTCAATGCATGACATTTTAACGAGTTCTGCAATACCGCTCACAAAACCTGTGTGAAATCCTATGCTGCCTAAAGAGTACTGAAACCACCTCACGCGAAAGAGAAGAGCTATAAACCAGATAAACAGGATTCTACAGTCAGGTGGTGTATTTGCCCAATAGCTTAACGTGACAAATAGCCCACTGATACCGAAAGTTAAGGCATTCCCACCTGCAGAGAACCATAGATGAAATATATCCTCACAGGACGGAAACAAAAGAAACACAGCTGAAGCAATGTAGCTGGCAACGTAAGGAGATTTACTGCCGTATCTCTGCGACGTAAGACCGTTGTTAAAGGAAATGCAGCATAGTACCTGTCAGAAATATCTTTACCAGCGCCAAATACTGGATCTAACCGCACGAGCTGTCAAGGGCCAGACCGGGGAACTATAACTTGCCCTGTTACGGAGGACGATCACCTGTATACAGCAGCAGTTACTGTTCTTCTGCACTGCAGAATGTCTACTGTTTATTTTTGTTAAAGGAGTACAAAGGAGACGCCTACAAAGAAATCGCTGCGAATGAATAAAGTCTCACAGCAGAAAAAATGCGTCAATGTTTTGAAATTCTCCAATGAATAGAGATGGTGAAATTTTGCAAACAATGAAACTGAAAGTCTTAATACTCTGTTAAATGAAACTGATGAAATGAAGAGTCCAGATTACTATGAGTGATTTATTCAAATCTCCTAGACATAAGCACTGTACTAAAAAAACGCTTAAAGAAAGACACCCTTCAATCCTTGTTTCCCAAAAAAAAATTATATTATTGTGAATGATAAATATAATAGGCGTGACAGGAGAGACAATTGATCAGAATTACTACGAACTCTTGAGACAAATAAGACGACGACGATGTTCAGTGAGGGACAGATTTTAAAACAGAAAATTGTCTCGGGCTCTTCGGTAGACGTATGTTTGATGATTTTTTGCGCCAGGACGAGTGGCTGGTATTAGCGAAGCTTCATCCTCCACTGCTGGTTTTGGACAGGAGTGGACCACTATTTCCATGCAAACAAACACATACGCCCTCGGTGCGCAGAGGTAAAGATACACCAAGTGCTATCTAAATAACTGGATTGCAGTCAGCTCCTCCAGAAAACACTGAATTGTGGCGGGTGCGGAAGCAATGCCAACGAAAATCTCAAAAATTTGAAGAGTTATGAGTGTTAATGAAAATATGTGTAGGAACTACGGATCCACAGAGATTTTCAAAAGCGTCGCGCAAATCAATTTTGAAAAAGTAAGGACCGCACCCAGTTTATGCATAATTCTTCCGGGCACGGCTGGGATAACGTCAGTGACTGAATGAGGATTCACAGTTCTGTTAAAATCGGCGCATAACCGGAGTCTGCCGGATGGAGGAGGAGGAGGAGATTAGTGTTTAACGTCCCGTCGACAACGAGATCATTAGAGACGGAGCACAAGCTCGGATTAGGGAAGGATGGGGAAGGAAATCGGCCGTGCCCTTTCTAAGGAACCATCCCGGCATTGGCCTGAAGCGATTTAGGGAAATCACGGAAAACCGAAATCAGGATGGCTGGACGCGGGATTGAACCGTCGTCCTCCCGAAGGCGAGTCCAGTGTGCTAACCACTGCGCCACCTCGCTCGGTCTGCCGGATGGTTTCTTTAGAATAACAGGAGTCGAAGCCCACTGACTGGCTGTAATGGGTGCTAATATCACACTGTCTTGTGAAGTAGTAAGTTCCTGAACCACTTGTTCTCGAATAACATGGGAGGAAGGTCGATATCTAACTAAACGTTGCTGTGCATTGTTCTCTGTTGTGACAGGCGACAAAATTATTGGATTTGCCTAAACCCTCAGAAAACAAATCCTGAAATTCGGCACATAACTTAGCAACACAGTCCTAAGGATCAAAGGCAGAAACAGAGCGTACATTGTCCTGAATGCTTATCCCAAAGAAATAAAAGTACTGTACATCAATAATAGTAGCACAGTCTCGAGAGGAAAGCACTGTGAATGTCACTATCTTCGTTAAATTTCGGAAAGTTACAGAACGGCTACAAGTGCCTAACACAGGAATGTCTTGGCCGTTACACGCCGTCAGCGTATGGTGCAATGTGCACGATTTAGGTTTGCCAGGAAATTCTTAAGTGCTACCGTTAAGCAGTCACTGAAGCGGCACGTTGCAAACGGAGTGATTGTCCAGCAATAGTGGGATACAAGAAGCTTGTCTTCATGTAGCAATGCTGACAAGTTGGGAGGCTTTTCTAAGCGGTTGCTGCACTGTTGTTGCGCAATAATTACACTGTGGGGCTATGAAAACACACTACACTATGTATGTGATTTACATTTGTCCCAAAGAGTAGCAGAAGGAGGTGTCTCCCGGTTCTGTTAGCACACAGACTGTAAATGTCCCCGTTCGCCGCTTCACGAGAGGGGCAAGATCGGCGATTGTGTGTCGTATTACAGCGAGGGCACGAGTTCACACCTCGCGCCGGATGCGCCTTGTGTTGTTTATTCAAACGTTGTGATTGTGGGCAGCTGGCCGCTGTTTGCGAGCCGGCGCAAAGCCTGTTTGTAGCGGCTATCTACACAACAAATGGGCGCAACCTCAAAACTGTCTGCTGAACTTTCACAGGACTCCTTATAGCCTAGAATCTGTAAGGAAGCGTCCAGGTGTTTAAGAATCTACTCCAGAATTTGAGAGTCAGCTACACTGTGCGTGATAGCGCCACGAATCATGCATGACTGTTGTATTGGTCACAGTCACATTTGAATCGATACCGTCTAGTAAAGCCTTGCAATTCAGTCGCCCACTGACGGTATGTTTGCCCTTTAAGCTTACGCGACCTATAGAATTTGGAACAGGCAGCTGCCACTTGAACCTTGTCCTCATAATACCTTATGTGCGCCTGTAATGGTTCCTCTTATTCCAGTAGTTCAGGGCGGGACGTAGGAAAAATTTTGATGCAAGTTCTATAGAGAGTCCTCACACTATGGCCAAGAAATAAGAAGGCTTGCTCTCGTCTCGTCAAACTCACGAAATAGCGGCACGTGAGCAGGCGGTGGCGCTGCCGTTGGGTCCTGCATCTTGTGTGATGTCATCTGCGCCGTCACGAAGCGATTCATCACATCAAGCAATTGCGCCATTTTTGTTGACTCTGAAACTGAGTAAAGTGAATCTGAGCAACTGCAGGTGCCACAGACAAATGCGGCGCAGTAGTCATTATGAATTAAGCAATGGAGAAAGACAAACAGCGAAAACCAAAAATAGCAAGACAAATGAGCGCAAAGAAAGCAAAATCTGGTGCAAATGCAGCAACTGCAAAACCTAGTATATAAGGAGCGTAAGGAAGATAAACACTGGTAAGCAAGAACAGCTAAAACCAAACAAAATGACGACAAAAAAGGAAGTAAGCAATGTGGAGACCTGAAGACTGCTACACAGAGGCTCAGTGACTCGTCACCATGCCAGCCGCTGTGGCCGAGCTGTTCTAGGCGCTTCAGTCTGGAACCGCGCTGCTGCTAAGGTCGCAGATTCGAATCCTGCCTCGAGCATGGATGTGTGTGGTGCCCTTAGGTTAGTTAGGTTTAAGTAGTTCTAAGTCTAGGGGACTGATGAACTCATGTTAAGTCCCATAGTACTTAGAGCCATCTGAACCATTTGAGCCATTTGAACTCTTAGCCATATGCTATGTACTACTCCGAAATTGGAAATTTGTGGTAAAGTCTTATGGGACCATACTGCTGAGGTCATCGGTCCCTAAGCTTACACACAACTTAATCTAACTTAAACAAACTTACGCTAAGCACGACACATACACCCATGCCCGAGGAAGGACTCGAACCTCCGACAGGGGGAGCCACGCGAACTGTGACAAAACGCCTCAGACCGCACGGCTACCCCGCGAGGCGTACTACTTCGTACATAATGATAAGCAGAGGTGGACTGCAGAATCGTGTAGCAACTGTCATCATAGGAAAGCTCAACAGGAGTAGAAATGATTAACGAACAAGTAAACACACTGAACAGAAGATTTACTTAACTTTCTCCAGACGTAAGAAGGCTCAATGCAAATAATGCATCAAGAAAAAGAGTCCAGCTCATACAATAACAACAACGACGATGTTGGAGCCGCGACTAGGTGGCGTCTGCATGGGGTCCTTTAGTGAAGTGGCTCCAGGCGCGAGTGGGCTGAGTCGCTGCCGCCGGCCATCCTATATTGCGGCGACAGAGGGCGCTCGAAGTACAGAGCTACCAGAGAGCCTATATACAGGGAGAGAGTGGCCAATGGTGATAGCGTCGCTGATTGGCTGAGAGCTGAGGACGCCATGTTTTTACCAAACTGGCGCCAACTTGGTACGAGTATAAATATAGATACTGTGTGTGATTCTGTACTATTGGTTCTCTTCAACGCTTCGAACGTCAATTCCATTGTACAATTACGTACTGGTTGTAATACTGTAGGTATTGAACGACTTTTGCATCTTCTCTGTGGGTTCTATTTACGTAAATTACGTTACAGTCACTATGTTGGTCGGATCTGTAACGATACTTTTAGAACTTCACAGACATTTTAGAGTCAAAATTTTTATTTAAAGTGATTTACTGAGTGTCACTAATAATATGAATCATCAAGGACAGTCAAGAGGAATGCCTTGTTACTCCGCTGTTGGGTGCAAAAACCGAAGTGAAGATGGGTATACAGTATAATGCACGTTTTCCCAAGAAATGAAGAAAGACGTAAACAATGGGCAGTGAAAGTCAACCGAGAAGGCGGGAATCGTAAAGGCGACTAATGGAAACCAACAAATTGTTCCTTTCTGTGTGAAGTAATTTTCCCCTGTTATATACTGCTAGTAAGGCCTACGAAAAATAAGTAAATGAACACCTCCGTAGCCGGCTGGAGTGGCCGTGCGGTTCTAGGCGCTACAGTCTGGAGCCGCGTGACCGCTACGGTCGCAGGTTCGAATCCTGCCTCGGACATGGATGTGTGTGATGTCCTTAGGTTAGTTAGGTTTAAGTAGTTCTAAGTCCTAGGGGACTGATGACTACAGCAGTTAAGTCCCATAGTGCTCAGAGCCTTGTTTGAACACCTCCGTATTACTAGTGTGACCTTGTAGCACAGGGGCAGAGTTTTAACTTTGTAATCCGAAGGTCGTAAGTTCGAAGTCTGCTCAATCCAGGTATTTTTAAATTTTATTTTCTAGACTTTTAATGGTTCCTGAGTCACAATTCATGCTACACGATGTGTTTTAACATGTATACGGAATCCTAAGTCTACGTACTTCGAGTGGCGACTCGCACTTGGCTCTGTCGTCTTGGCTATTCATATTCCTGTAAATTATAATTATCGTGTGGATATTCAGTTACCTATTTTGAATTACTTTCTGCTGTTTCAGTAGAGAACCTAAGTACTGATATTTTTCCGATTTCCTGTGGTATAGAGTTCCTAAAAGTGTGTACACAATGATGTGCTTTGCCAGCATAAGAAAATGTTATAAGACCGACACACACTTAAAATGCTTTACGTGGGGACGGAAAGAGACAGTTTACCAATTTCAGCGATGAATATCCGCACGGAAAAATCTAAAATAGCACCATGTACTCTTGAGATACATTAAATGAAACTTCTTTTTCTTATTAATCAGTTGTCAATGGTTATATTGCATCATAAAATACAGCTGTTGAAATTAAGCAGACATACATACTGCTTCACGATACTTTCATTTGCTCACAAATTTATTAGGCCTATATAAACATAGACGAATGGCATTTGTTTTAATCATGTACCGAGTATTAAGCTAGAAGATCTGCTTTGGTCTCATGTGTCGAAGACATGCCTTATTTTACTCGTGAAGTGGCTAGATTTCTGCCTGCGTCGCTACCTAATTGCACGTCCCGCGCACAATCTGGTAAAAACATGGCGGCCACGGGGCCGATTGACCACTCTCTCCCCATATAGGCTCTCTAAGAGCTACAGGTGTGGTACCACTGCCTCTGCCAGATCACGTGTGACTTGTAAACGTAATGACGCCCTTCGTGTGGTACCGATATATGATGCCACACTTGCCACCATCGAAAACTGCTGGTGTCAGGGGGATACAACGTATTGGTCGTTGGGCAGAGAGACAACCCTCATGCGTCGCCATACCACTGTGGAGCATGACAGCGCATGCGTTGCAACCCGTTAACTGTTTTGCAATTACACCTGTTCTTTCACATGGTTTCCTTCCTGCGTATAGCGGTCGTCTGCAGCTTGAGCTGATTGTGGTCGTCGCCCTCTTCTCCTTTGGGTAGCACTGCCTGTTGCTCGGAACGCTTCCCATTCATGTGGAATGATGCTGTGAGCATTACCTGGGTCAGTCTCGTCACATTTCGTCCTTTCTCAAGTTTCTCGATGATTCTTCGTCGTGTGAAGTGACCCAGGTCATGTTGTAATTAAGAACACCACCACATCGCACCATAAGTGGTCGCTGATTGACGCACAGTGTGTTTTCCCGTTCTTTCAACTCCCTCGTGCTGCGGGGCTTGCCGTAATTGGCGCATAACCACGCTTACCTCAAGCCATGTGAAGTCCAACTGTCGGAGCACGACTGGGAGAGCTCTGGCAACATGCTCCGGCACCTTTATTCATTTCTACCGAGTTGTCAATAAGTAACCTATTTCATCCTTAAGCTTTACAGAACAGTACATGAGGGCTTGCTGAAATGTAATGCGTTCGAATTTTTTGTCTGAAAACTCTTAAAGCTTCGACAAACGTTGTTAACGTTATAAATTTTTATTCTTCATGCCTACATATTTGTAGCCCTCTGCCACATAGGGCTCCGAACTGTAGCTTGTAACGTGGTGGTGTTTAACGTAACTGTGTCGGTGCATGAAAAACAGCTTACTGTAATCGAGTTTCAAATTGGATGAGTTCGTCCACATATGGAGCAACCTTTATGTCAATTTGACACCACCACACCACACACGAGAGCTGCGACAACCGACGCCTTGGGCTTGCTGTCCCCGATCGTACTCTACAAATTCCCGACTACCATCTCTTTTTCATCTGCATCCAGAACTTAAACAAGTCCTTAGAAGACTTCGGTTTGACAGCGATGAAGCACTGTAAGCAGAGGTGAGGTTTTGGCTCCGTTAAAGTCAAATGACAGTGAGGCTCTCACAAATTCGTCTCTCGTTGGGAGGAATGTGTTCGTTGCCAGGGTGACTAGATTGAGAAATACACTACTTGCCATTCAAATTGCTACACTAAGAAGAAATACAGATGATAAACGGGTATTCATTGGGCAAATATATTATACTAGAAATGACATGTGATCACATTTTCACGCACTTTGGGTGCATAGACCCAGAACAACCCCCTTTGGCCGTAATAACGGCCTGGATACGCCTGGGCATTGAGTCAAACAGAGCTTGGTTCAAATGGCTCTGAGCACTGTGGGTCTTAACATCTGTGGTCATCAGTCCCCTAGAGCTTAGAACTACTTAAACCTAACTAACCTAAGGACGTCACACACAACCATGCCCGAAGCAGGATTCAAACCTGCGACCGTAGCGGTCACGTGGTTCCAGACTGAAGCGTCTAGAACCGCAAGGCCACGTCGGCCGGCATACAGAGCTTGGATGGCGTGTACAGGTACAGCTGCCCATGCAGCTTCAACACGATACCACAGTTCATCAAGAGTAGTGACTGGCGTATTGTGACGAGCCAGTTGCTCGGCCACCATTGACCAAAAGTTTTCAGTTGGTGAGAGATCTTGAGAATGTACTGGCAGGGTAGCAGTCGAACATTTTCTGTATCCAGAAAGGCCCGTACAGGACCTACAACATGCGGTCTTGGATTATCCTGCTGAAATGTAGGTTTTCGCAGGGATCGAATGAAGGGTAGAGCCACGGGTGGTAAATCATCTGAAATGTAACGTCCACTGTTCGAAGTGCCGTCAATGCGAACAAGAGGTGACCGAGACGTGTAACCAATGGCACCCCATGCCATCACGCCGGGTGATACGCCAGTATGGCGATGACGAATACATGCTTCCAATGTGCGTTCACCCCGATGTCGCCAAACACGGGTGCGACCATCATGATGCTGTAAACAGAACCTGGATTCATCCGAAAAAATGACGTTTTGCCATTCGTGCACCCAGGTTCGTCGTAGAGTACACCATCGCAGGCGCTCCTGTCTGTGATGCAGCGTCAAGGGTAAACGCAGTCATGATCTCCGAGCTGATAGTTCATTCTGCTGCAAACGTCGCCGAACTGTTCGTGCAGATGGTTGCTGTTTTGCAAACGTCCCCATCTGTTGACTCAGGGATCGAGACGTGGCTGCACGATCCGTTACAGCCATGAGGATAAGATGCCTCGACTGCTAGTGATACGAGGCCGTTGGGATCCAGCACGGCGTTCCGTATTACCCTCCTGAACCCACCGATTCCATATTCTGCTAACAGTCATTGGATATCGACCAACGCGAGCAGCAATGTCGCGATACGATAAACCGCAATCATGATAGGCTACAATCCAACCTTTATCAAAGTCAGAAACGTGATGGTACGCATTTCTCCTCCTTACACGAGGAATCACAACAACGTTTCACCAGGCAACGCCGGTAAACTGCTGTTTGTGTATGAGAAATCGGTTGGAAACATTCCTCATGTCAGCACGTTGTAGGTGTTGCCACCGGTGCCAACCTTGTGTGAATGCTGTGAAAAGCTAAGCATTTGCATATCACAGCATCTTCTTCCTGTCGGTTAAATTTCCCGTCTGTAGGACGTCATCTTCGTGGTGTAGCAATTTTAATGGCCAGTAGCGTAAATATGTTGACATGAAGAATACAGATACTGATAGTTTAACCACGGTTGTTTTATTTAAAAAGCTTTAAGAGTTTTCCCAAAAAAATTCGGATGTAGGAGGTATTACTTTCTTGGACGCCCTCGCACATTGGGAACTACTGTTAACAAACTAAAGAAAACCAAACGAATATAAAATAACAAAACTGAAGACTCAAACGGTAAGGCACCGAGCTTATATTTTGTCCCACCCTAAAATATATGCTAGCTTCTGAAGGATTAATGCGTTGCTGATGGAGTTCTGAAATCGCAATAGTTTTGTTCTTAACCCTATGTATAATAGACACTTATGTAATTACGACATACTACAAAGCAATAAAATAACAGTTTAGAGTGATGAAACACAAAGTTCTATTTTCTAAATCAGTAACAACGAGAACCGACTGTGCGATAGCGAAATAAATCAATATCATTCTGGCATAAAGAAGTAAAAACCACTGTTTGAATCTACAGAGCAATTATATGCAATATTTCTTTACTTCCGAGAAGGATTTGATACAGTACAACCTCGATGCTTGCTATCGCAAGTACGATCGTATGAGGAAGTAAGCGAAATTCGTAACTGGACTGAGGATTTAATTTTCATGTTGGTATCCAAAGCGTACTTATCTTAATGTTAGTGAGAACCACTACAGGTGTATTAAGCTAAATTTACTATGTGACGACCGGTTTCGTTCAATGAACGTCATCAGGTGACACTACCAACGAATGGTTCAAATGGTTCGAATGGCTCTGAGCGCTATGGGAGGTCATCAGTCTCCTAGAACTACTTAAGCCTAACTAACCTAACGACTTCACACACGTCCATGCCCGAGGCAGGATTCGAACCTGTGACCGTAGCGGTCGCGCGGTTCCAGACTGTAGCGCCTAGAATCGCTCGGGCACCCCGGCCGGCGCGAATGGTCGTCGTAACAATTTGTCATAGAAGGTTATGGCTGCAGTGGTTATTATCAGCATTTATACTGAGGACTTGTTGGCAAGAAAGACACAGCATGTTGTCTTGAATGAAGAGTCATTGATAAAGCTGGAAGTAACTTCAGGTGTGCCCCAGAAAAGTGTGTTGGGAACCTTGCTGTTCATTTTGTGTGTTAATTACCTTGCAGACACAATAAAACCACAGACGACGCATTTATCTACAATGAAGTGCTGTCCGAAAAAACTGCGCAAATATTCAGACCCGTCCTGATGAAACGATATCATAATTTGTACAAAGATCGACAACTTGCTTCAAATTTTAGGAAATGTGAAACTGTAAGTTGCAGAAAAAAAAGTTAGTTTCCTATGACTACAATACCAGTGAGTCTCAAACTGGAAACAGTAACTTCATACCAATACGTGGACGGAACAGTATGTAGATATATGAAGGGGAACTATCATAAAATACTCGTGCGATCCATCCTAGGTTATTGTTCAAATGCGTGGAACCTGTACCAAATACGACGAATAGGCGGATATTAGACGTATACAAACAAGGGCAGCACAAGTGATCCCAGATTCGGATGGCCCTAGGAAAGTGCCACAGATGTTGTTGGACAGACTGAACGGCAGATGGTTGAAGATAGACGCAAAGTATCTCAAGAATGCGTACTTGCAAGCGTCCGAGAGCCATCTAAGTGAGGAATCTAGGAACCTACTGCTACCCCCTACTTATCGCTCCCATAGGGACTAAGAAGAGTGGATTAGACTAACCGCGGTGAGCACAGAGCAATCACTCTTCCCGCGTAATGTAGGCAAATAGAACAGGAAATCCTGGAAATTTGTGGTAAGATCTTACGGGACCACACTGCTTAGGTCATCGGTGCCTAAGCTTACACACTACATAATCTAACTTAAACTAACTTACGGTAAGGACAACACACACATACGCA
Source organism: Schistocerca piceifrons (assembly GCF_021461385.2). Taxonomy (NCBI): domain Eukaryota; kingdom Metazoa; phylum Arthropoda; class Insecta; order Orthoptera; family Acrididae; genus Schistocerca; species Schistocerca piceifrons. The sequence goes on from NC_060144.1 coordinate 282,311,646, forward strand.
TGCCCGAAGGAGGATTCGAACCTCCGACGCAGGGAGCCGCGTGAACCGTGGCAAGGCGCCCGAGACCGCACGGCTATCCCGCGCGGCAATGGAACAGGAAGAGGCCCTCATAAGTAGTACTACGAGAAGTACCCTGTGCCATGCACTACAACGTGCTTTTCTGAGTGTAGAAGTAGAACAAGAATTTTATTTCTTGTATTAATCCCCGTTTTATTCTTAGGTCAATTTACATTTTCAGTCATACCAAAAAAAGGTGTCTTGCCAAGGTGTCGTGCGTCACAAACATTTTGATGTATGCGAAAAATCTTTTAACTTGGGTTTGCTGTAAATCGAAAGACCACCCCGCTCGCTACAGCCAGAATACTTACAATTTATGACCCTTAGCGTTGTCATATTAATTGCGGTATCTCCATAAGAGCAATCTGTTACCATTTGCACTGACTTGAACTGTAAATCTGCTCCTGAAGCAATTAAAATTAATATGCATACATTTCTAGCAGCGGATGCCATTTACCTTGATGGTTTCCTGTCCTTTGGCGATTATGCACGTTGAAAGACTTATTCGCCTCTACATAACACGCTAAACGAGTAAAGTGGTGCGCTCGTGTGTTCTGCCACTCCATCATGTCTGGAAGATAATATAAATCAAAACGTACAGCACAAGTGCAACTAGGATATGCGACTAGCTTTGAAATACCAATTGTCCCACAGAATGGCGTTTAACTGCTTCGAATAGCAAGAAATCCTAGTTATCTTTTTCCACTGTGACACGCTTCTTCCTGTTCTATATTTGATTGTTTCTCCCATGCAGAAGTATCGATGTTGACGGTTTGTGTGGCAAACCGAAAGACTGCCTGCTCTCATATTGACACGAAATACCATCTTACATTGTTTCGTCAATGAACATTAGAATAATTTCTTAGCTGCTAAATTAAGAGCCCGTAGGTGAGGATGATCTATTTTTTACCTTGCGAATAGATTTTCATCAAATATAACAATGGCCAAAAAATCAACAACTACGCTTGCTACAGCAGATGTTACGGTGTGGTATCACTAATTGTAATTCACGTAACGGGAATCTCGGACAGTAGTCCGGTACTACAAAACAGATAATCCAATTTAATTACATTTTATATCCATGGATATACATTTACGTTCCTTTTGGCGAAGAGTTGGCAAAAATTTACAAAACGAACCACTTTGTGAAGCACAAGTGACAACTGCCGCCAACTGTTAAACAGCAGACTGCATATTAGCTTTGGTTCGAGATTAGATGAACACAACTACAGACGAAAATAGCCAAAATGTTACTTACTCGATTTCGCTTTTGGCGGTTTGATGAGAGTGCTTTACACAGAGATACAAGTTGCAAGAGAAGCATTATCAATAATAAGCAGCTGCTAAACAGAAGGCCAAAAGCTAATTTCTCTGTGAGCAGAAGGCGAACAGTTGAACGCAAGGAAAGATATTTCGTTCGGCACAGACTCTAAAGCATCATAATTGATCCTACTTGCAGGCGTGAATGAAAAACAAATTATTACAATTTCAGAAAAATTATGTATTCAGGAGAAAGTGTTTTAGTCCACCTCTGCTTCGAATTGAGCCCCGTTGATCAGCGATGACGTGTCTGGAGACACCACGGAAAGCATACGTCCAGACAACGTCGGAGTGATGGTCTGGGGTGCCGTTAGCAGGACCGCATTAGTTGTCATCTCCAGCACCCTTATAGCTCAGCGGTACGTCGACGATATTCTGAGCTTCGCTTTGTTGCCTTCCTTGGAAAGCTATCCTGGGCTTACATTTCAGCGAAATAGTACCCGCACACACATGGAAAGAGCTGGTACCGCTTGTCTTCGCGCTTGCCAAACGCTGTCTTGCCAGCAAGGTCGCCGAATCTCTGCCGAATAGAGAAAGTGTGGTGTGTTATGTGGGAGGCCCTCTAATCAGTTTGGGATTTTGACGATCTAACGCGCCAGTAGGACAGAATACTTGGGACCATTTCCGTCAGGAGGACATCCAACAACTCTGTCGATCAATTTAAGCAGAATAACTGCTTCCATAAGGGCCAGAGGTGGACCAATGCGCTGTTCAGTCACTCAATTTATGAACTTCTTTCTCATGAATAAATCAAGCCATTTTTTTCTGAAATTGTAATCATTTGTTTGTTTCTACTTGTACATCATATCTAACAATATCCGTCCCATTCAGATAATTCGGTCGTGGTGCGTCGTTTTTTCGTTTTTTTATATTTTCTCCTATAGACTATTTTTCAATAGAAAGAATTGACCGTTATGGGCTTTACAGTTTTCCGTCTTTTTGCTGTTAACCATTTTCGCTGTATAGTCATCATCAAGGAAGATACAGATTATTTTTAAGCAACATGCCGCAACGCATGGAACCACATAGAAACATTTGTATGATATGTTTCAAATATGAACAGACAGTTCATAACACCGCGTGCAACGCAGTTTATGTACAGCCCATTCCGAACAATGATTTCTTGCGAACAGTAAATTGCTTCCATGATTAATGAAGATATTTCATATGAATGTGACGCCCAGTAAGTTTCGTGCCACAACCACAACGAGGGGAAAAGCTGAAATTTGTCACAATAATTGGAACACATTCTAGATCAATTTACATTTACTAATCAAACAAATTTTAACTATGAAATAGTACGAAAAGAGTATCCCAGTACTGAATCAGTTTTCACAAGCTTACAATGACGTCAGTCTGAAAAAGCTACAAAATGAATATCTTCTGATAGTCAGAAATGCACTGTGGGACTGAGAAGAGCAGGAGAGAGAATTAAAAGAAATGAGGAGCGACTATGGAATAACGTAGTGCGTTTATCTAGTCTTAGTCATTAAGCGATGGTATCTCGACATGTGGCTGCAGACAGCGGGTAAGTGGTTCACCTCTCTCTGACGAAGGTTACGGTGTTTACGGTTCATGAACGTTCCGCTATAAACGATATATTAGAGGCTCCAGCTCTCAGTACACAAATTCACCAACACTGCGACTAGCACGAAGTTCCTTACGGTGGACACTAACTGCCAGCTATTTCGCGTCACACTCTCCTCCATACTAACGAATTGATTTAACGGTCATCGCAATCTCTATAGAAATTAATACACTACTGCCCATTAAAATTGCAACACCACGAAGATGACGTGCTACAGACGCGAAATTTAACCGACAGGAAGAAGATGCTGTGATATGCAAATGATTAGCTTTTCAGAACATTCACACAAGGTTGACGCTGGTGGCGAAACCTACAACGTGCTGACATGAGGAAAGTTTCCAACCGATTTCTCATACACAAACAGCAGTGGACCGGCGTTGCCTGGTGAAACGTAGTTGTGATGCCTCGTGTAAGGAGGAGAAATGCGTACCATCACGTTTCCGACTTTGATAAAGGTCGGATTGTAGCCTATCGCGATTGCGGTGTATCGTATCGCGACATTGCTGCTCGCGTTGGTCGAGATCCAATGACTGTTAGCAGAATATGGAGTCGTTGGGTTCAGGAGGGTAATACGGAACGCCGTGTTGGATCCCAACGGCCTCGTATCACTAGCAGTCGGGATGACAGGCATCTTATCCGCATGGCTGTGACGGATCGTGCAGCCACGTCTCGATCTCCGAGTCAACAGATGGGGACGTTTGCAAGACATCAACCGCTTATAAAACATGAATACGACCTATTCTTGAGTACTGCTCGAGCTTTTGGCATCCCTATCAGGTCGGTTTGAGGGAGGACATAGAAGCAATTCAGAGACGGGCTGATAGATTTGTTGCTGGTAGGTTTGATCACGCGAATGTTACGGAAATGCTTCAGGAACTCGGGTGGGAGTCTCTAGAGGAAAGGAGGCGTTCTTTCTTGAATCGCTACTGAGGAAATTTAGAGAACCAGCATTTGAGCTGACTGCAGTACAATTTTACTGCTGCCAAACTTACATTTCGCTGAAAGACCGCAAAGATAGGGTAAGAGATATTAGGGCTCGTACAGAGGCATATAGGCAGTCATTTTTCTCTCGTTCTGTTTGGGAGTGGAACAGGGAGAGAAGATGCTAGTTGTGGTATGAGGTACCCTCCACCACGCACCGTATGGTGGATTGCGGAGTATGTATGTAGCTGTAGATGTAGAGCTGCACGAACAGTTCGACGACGTTTGCAGCAGCATGGACTATCAGCTCGGAGACCATGGCTGCGGTTACCCTTGGCGCTGCATCACAGACAGGAGCGCGTGCGATGGTGTACTCTACGACGAACCTGGGTGCACGAATGGCAAAACGTCAATTTTTCGGATGAATCTAGGTTATGTTTACAGCATCATGAAGGCCGCATCCGTGTTTGGAGACATCGGGGTGAACGCACATTGGAAGCGTGTATTCGTCATCACCCGGCGTGGTGGTATGGGGTGCCATTGGTTACACGTCTCGGTCACCTCTTGTTCGCATTGACGGCACTTCGAACAGTGGACGTTACATTTCAGATGAGTTACCACCCGTGGCTCTACCCTTCATTCGATCCCTGCGAAAACCTACATTTCAACAGGATAATGCAAGACCGCATGTTGTAGGTCCTGTACGGGCCTTTCTGGATACAGAAAATGTTCGACTGCTGCCCTGGCCAGTACTTTCTCCAGATCTCTCACCAACTGAAAACTTTTGGTCAATGGTGGTCGAGCAACTGGCTCGTCACAAAACGCCAGTCACTACTCTTGATGAACTGTGGTATCGTGTTGAAGCTGCATGGGCAGCTGTACCTGTACACGCCATCCAAGCTCTGTTTGACTCAATGCCCAGACGTATCAAGGCCGTTATTACGGCCAAAGGGGGTTGTTCTGGGTATTGATTTCTCAGGATCTATGCACCCAAAGTGCGTGAAAATGTAATCACATGTCATTTCTAGTATAATATATTTGCCCAATGAATACCCGTTTATCATCGGCATTTCTTCTTGATGTAGCAATTTTAATGGCGAGTAGTGTAATTTTAAATATAAAAGAGCTACATCAAAATTTAAATGATCCAAAGATACAACCGTACCTACCGAACTACATTATGTAATTCCCGTCTCTCTCTCTCTCTCTCTCTCTCTCTCTCTCTCTCTCTCTCTCTCTCTCTCTCGGACACAGAAAATCGTTACGCAAATTTAAGCTTTTACTAGTTAATAATTTCCTAGCTAAACAAAATATTACAATTCAACTCAGTTACATATCCCAGCAATAGAGACATACAAATTTGTTAAAATTTTCGCACTTTCGGGTTCTCTTGTTAGTTTCCCACCTCGCGAGTATTTTCGGTAGGATGAGTTACCTTTACGACTTCTGGCTGCATTTAGTACTCATGCTTACGTGCGCAAAATCACAGACTATTTATCGACACCTCCGAAATCCACAACTTAACGTAGAACATTAACATGAGTCAGTGAAAATGGTAGAGTCCTCCAAATTTCCGGATGTAGATGCTGATGAAAATTATAACGAGGAGAAAATGGCTATGGAGTCCCTAAAGCCTCAGCATTGCATGAGTAGTACTATACAGAACCTGTGGACAGTGTCAGAAAGCGAACAGAAAAACATCGTTCGTCGATCATGTACTAAACAGTTGCTGCAGAGGTCATATTTTTACCTGCGGCTTTGTCCACATATATGTGTGTGTCACACATTCCTCTCCTCTTTCTGTCCAGTTCCTCCTTAAACCTTTCTCTGTTCATGTCCTCGACCTGTCTCTCTGTCCACCACTTACTTCCCCCTCTTCCAGTTCATCTCCTCCTTCCCCTCTCTTTGTCCATTTCCGTGTATCACGGATCGTTATCATCCGATGGGCGTCATACCAACAGAATTACTTACGCTGATAGTGGCTGACCGGGATCTGATTGACCCAATGGTATACGCCCCCCGCGGCTCCGGAATGCAAGCGCCCCTCCTCTGCCGCGATGTAGGATGGCCGGCGGAAGCCACTCAACCCACTTGCACGTGGAGCTGCTTCGCTAAGTCCCAATAATTCGCGCTTACTTTGGAGAGAATCATCCCAACTCACATTGTGATAAATGGAATCTATTTCTAGCTGCAATATTTGTAATGATTCTTCGTATGCTTGGAGAAATACAAGTTTTAGTGTGTTAACTTTTTCACTAATCGTTTCTGCTCCACTTCTGTTTTCCTACAAAGACAGTTGGCACAACACTCTGTAGCTCACCTCTCCTTACAATGGTATACGAAGATGTACTCTATATAGAAGTAATTTGTTGAACTGTGAATCGAATGTACGTATTTCTTGATTTACTCCACTGATTAAATTATAGTATCGCCAACATAGTTTAGGTACTATTGTATTATATTGTTATATTACGTGTTCTTATTGAAGAAACCATTTCCAATTTTATGAAGGAATATATTTGCTAGAATTCCACGAACATGGTTTGTCTGTAGCATTGGTTATTGAAAGATACGTTTACGTGCCTCATCCACAAAACTACGTGAACCAGCTGAAAAAGTAAAGTAAAATCTCCAAAACCCTCTGCAGTCGTCCTATCAGAGCATAAAGGCAAAATACACATATGCACTGGGCATTCTCATACATTATTATTGAACCGTGAGTTTACCTTTGCAAATCTTTTCTTAAAGGATTTACTTTATTTACCAGCGATTCACCAAGAACATTAACACATTTAATCACACTAGGTGAGCGTGGAAGTAGTTGTCAGGAAGTAACTGATGGAAAATAAAATTACCTTTATCAAATGAGAATTCTATCCCTAAAAGCCTTTTCAAAGACAGATTTAAAATTACAATCAGAAAGCACCCTCTAAATATCAAGTTACAATTATTCAGAGGCAGAGTGACAAAAATTTTTTTTGCTGCAGTAGAAGCCTTCGGGCTGATAAGCTTCCGCTGCATTTCACCACGGCCGTAGTCACGGTCGCTCACAACGACCTCTGAAAAACTACACTGGTGCAAATCTGCAACACGCCAGATTACTTTAAACTAAAATTTTTAGCAACTCACACAAACACATTAGCTATGCACCCCGTAAGAGGAATGGAAATGGTACAGACACTCACACAAAGAAATTATTTGCGACCAAAAGTGCAATTTGTTTTAAAAAGGGCTCTTACGGTGGAGGGGTGGTAACGTTATAAAAATGACTATTTAAATAAAACCCATGAAAATCAGACTTACATAAAGTGTACAACATGCTCTACATTACACATATACCGCCTCGCAAGGTGATAGGAAAGATAAAAACATATTTAAGGAATTCGGCCTTTACCTTAATTCTATAAATTCGTTAACGCCGAATCCGACAAACATGACAGAAGCAGCTATTAACGCACGGCAGATTGACCGGGGGGGGGGGGGGAGGAGGTTACTAAACAACCCGAACAGCAGATTGCTCTAAACCTCCCCAATTCCACAAGGGAAAAACGGACCACCCAATTCACAAATAACCACCTTCCCGCGGTGGGCAAACGGAGAAGAATGGTGGGACGACTCCAAAACAAAGCGGCTGGTGACCTCACCAAGAAAACAAAGTATAATTTAATAAGTAAATGAAACAACATATCTCGAACCACTTAACTTCTAATAAACTGCAATTTCTGGCGAAGACCTGGCGCAGCACCCCCAACGGGCTCCCGAACCGTCCGCTGCCAGCCGGTTCAACGGACGCAGGAAGGCGCTCCGATCTCCCATGTCACGGCGTCGCAGCTCGCCCCTGTCAGACCGATCTCCTGGGTTGACTCCTGTTGCTCTCGTGTTGGCCGCAAAGCCACAACGCCTCGCTATACGGCGCGGCCACTGGACTCAAGTGGCGACCTCACATGCGCCGACGCTGCAGGCGGACAAGTCATCTTGTGTGCCAGTGCGCGAACGACCAACCGATCGATCTAACTGCCAATGCCCATTGCCTGAGCAAACTCGAGCAGACTGGCGGCCTAACACAACTAACACTCCGGACGACAGACAGACACTAACCGCCTCACCAATGCGGACGAGAGACAGACCCAGACTAACTTGGCTTACGAACTGACCAGACTCGCCGACTCAAACTGACAGTTTTGCCGAGCTCATAGCGCCCCTTAAATGCACGTGAACAGGCAACCTTTCCCTTTTCCCACCAGAGGAGACACCAAAGCTGCGATTGCCACAGCGGCGCCACCGCCTGAAACGGAGGGCGACTGCTTTACACTACGCGCAGCGGCGCGCTCTTCAAAACAGCAAATTTTTACTACGGCTCAATTATAATCACATCCAGAATTCCATACCATACATTATTATGTACTGTATAATTGTGTATATTTTCTAGCAAGGCTGAAGGTGAACTTGTAGCTTCATACCGCTGTAGCAAAAATAAAAACAAACAAGCAGTCTTGATGGTACGACGGACATTCAATAATTAAATAGACAAATTGATGTAGAAGTGAAACAATTTGTTGGAGGATTTTTGTACTTTCATGTCTTTAGATTGGCATCGCTGAGATGAGCAGAGAACAGCTGATATAATAAACCCAGTATTGCATTTAACAGTGGCATATCCACTTGAAGCTTCCACATTTGTCGAACAACGTTGAAGATGAAAAATCGGCTAAAATCATTTCTCGAGTGATTTTACTGTGTGATAAAAGTTGTACGAATCGCAGAAATTTTTATAGGTCGATATAACAGATCATAAACGGTCAGACTTCAGTGACTGATGAGAATTGTCCTGAGTGGCCAGTTGAAGTGTCAACTCTTTCACTTGAAACCCACATCGACGATATTATTCGCGAAGACATATACCAAAAACAGCCGCAGTAACTGTTTACACAGTTCATAATGTTAACACTAAAAATGAAGCACAGCAAAACCACTGCAAGTTCGGTCCCGAAAGAGTTAACGTAGCCACACAAGGAAACAAGACACAAAGTCCGTTAGACTTTATAGAAAGCTATGAAACGGAAGACAACCATTTCCTAAACAAGAGTTTAACGTGTAATGAAACTTGGATTCATCATTTTTAACCTAAGTCCAAAAGAAAAAGCATGGAATGGAGGCACACCAGCTCACTGTCCGAAAGAAATTAAGAACGCAAGCATCAGCGGGAAAAGTGATGTCGACTGGCTTTTGGGATGCCTGAGGTGTCGTCTTTTTTTTATTATTTGAATGATCAGCGTACAATAAACAGTACCTACTACTCAGACATGTTGAGGAACAAAGTAAAGACAGCAATGAAAGACCTCAAAGAAAATGTGTTACATTGCTACACGACAATGTTCATCCTCACACTGCTCAGCTGACACAAGAAAATATTTAAAAAAATTGTTGGGAGATACTACTTCATCCTCTCCACTGCCAGATTTTGGCTCTCTCGGATTTTCATTTGTTTGGACCACAGAAGGAGACATTATGTGAAGAGCAGTTCAGAAACAACGAAGAGGTTATTTATGGAAAACTGGCTCCAACAACAAGATACAGTTGTTTTTGTATATCAGTTTGTCTCTTTAATTATTGAATGTTCTTCGTATATATATATAGATAAATAACGTCATTCATCAAGCTCATGGTAGCTTCAGGACACAGTGAATACAAAATTGGCGATGTGACGCTGTGGTGATGGAGGCTGTTAAATTGTGTGTGCTGTGGTTTATTGAGTTTCAGTTCTTTTAAACAGTAGTTAATAGCGACATAGCAACCAAGTACCTATCTCAACCAGCGTTTACGGAGCTCCCCAGGCTCCCCATCATGCTGGTATCATAGTGGTATGTACTTCCACGATTGGTACAGTAGCACTGTATTTCATTGTGTTGGATTGTTTTAAGGGGTCCTGTATTTCCTGCGTGGAATGCAGTAACAGTGTCTGAATATGTAGTGAGTCCTGTATGCCCATCTAACATCTGTCGGTTGACATATCAGTGACGAACTCGATATGGAGCGCACGTCATACCCAACGTGTAAACGGGACTATTTATGACTTCTCGGTTGGGTGTCCAGTTTTAACATACGAGGAACCATCGAAATCAATAACTGTCACTATGAACTTGGTACGGGTCCAAGTCCTTACAGTACCAGTAGAGCCTCCATTTCTTCACAACGACGGGTATCGATGATCTTGCAGGGCTGGCGAAAGTAAAGAACTTGTCCTCTCAAAATCCAATACTCTTCACGTAGCTATCCGGGCACAACGGGTGCACCAAGGTAATGAGATATACATGTGTAAGTTTTATTGTAAGTTCCATGAAATGATTATGTCTGCCCATGATGACTGGGAGTTTTTCTGTGTTGCAAAATGCAGCACACTGTAGTTTACTACACAGCCAAATCACGTCATCAGACAGGAAAGGACTGTGTCGAGCAATCTTTTTATATTTTTGGTAACTGTACCCTTTACGCAATGCAGATGGTTCGACAGTGAATATTCCCTATCGAACTGTTCTGATCCGATGGTCGCTTTGTATTTCCAGAGCCCTCAGATTGCCAACACTTCTAATCTTGTTCTTTTTTATCTCGATAAATCGAAATGCAAGGGCACATAAATGCAGTAACTGGCAGTATGAATTGAATTCTACGATGCTGAATAAGAGTTCCCTGATGGTGACCAGGATAACATTTATTCAGGTTTTGATCTCTTGCATTGATTTAATTGGAACTGGGATGTCCAGTGGCCACGACTGGTCATCTTCTGAAAACCTTGGTGGATTGCACCACCGGTTGCCTAGCATTGTCAGAGGATCTGTTTCTAGTCCCCATGAGATAATATGTAATGTTTTAACTTCCAGAACAGTGCATCCATTGAGTTTGGTGAAGTTCATTATTTCTGTCACCAAATTAGAAGAGAAGGTTTTCCATTTGTTTGCATCATTTAATGCCCACTCCAACGTAAGTGTTGAGCTCCTGCAGAAAGTAGCTCTGTTGGCATCAAATCCTGTTTCCTGGCGAAAGAAATGTATGCCAAACTTAAATTGGGCGCAGGAATAAATTTCCGACGTGCTATGAATTCAGTTCATCATAAACTAAAGAACCAGAAGAAAAAATCTGTGGAATGTTAAAAAAAAATTGCATCCAATTGGCGGTGTCTATGTGTCGGAAGAAAATCGTACTTGAAATTCGCGCTGGCACTAAAGCGGATTCTAACAATCTAGATTTACTGCTGGAGGAGGTCGAGTAGATACTACACTACACACGAAATGTTAGATCACCTTATTAAACTTTGAACGGTATAAAATACTCAACATGGAGACAATCCGTGTCTACAGGGATTCCACTTACATATTTGTTACTGTTACTGAACTCTATAACTTATCTCTTGACACAATACAGAATGACAGCCTCTTCTCCGAATAAAAATGACTATAAACTTATATACAGCTGTGACTTCTAATACATCTCGCATTGCTGGATCTGAAGTAAGACAATGCGTTCATCGTAAATGATGACGGCAGACTGAGGCTGAGTGGCACTGCACTCTGATGTTTGTAATGTTCAAGGAGTGGTGGTACATGGAGCATCTTGAAGGTTTGTCTGCGCCAACGTCTCTCATTCACTGCTTTGTCAGGCACCGATTGTCCTCCTGTCATGAGGTACCAAATTTGCCATGGGACTTAGTTCTCCAGACGACACTGCAGAGTCAGTGACGAAATACGCCTTGAAGCAGGAAAGAGCAAAGGGAAATTGGTTTAATTGCCTGGGTTTCTACCAATACCTAAGACATAAAATGGAATTATCCCATTCCTAATTCCATCGCTTGTGGAGTTGTTAGCTATTTGCTTTTTACATATTTTAGCCCGAACAGCAACGACTGTATAAAGTGCAGAGGTGCACTACATGAGGCAAAGAGGCTTTATAGGAATATGAAAACTGATAGTATTGGGAAAAGACTACATTTGAAGCCACACAATAATGGGCTTGCATTGTTGATATACACTCCTGGAAATTGAAATAAGAACACCGTGAATTCATTGTCCCAGGAAGGGGAAACTTTATTGACACATTCCTGGGGTCAGATACATCACATGATCACACTGACAGAACCACAGGCACATAGACACAGGCAACAGAGCATGCACAATGTCGGCACTAGTACAGTGTATATCCACCTTTCGCAGCAATGCAGGCTGCTATTCTCACATGGAGACGATCGTAGAGATGCTGGATGTAGTCCTGTGGAACGGCTTGCCATGCCATTTCCACCTGGCGCCTCAGTTGGACCAGCGTTCGTGCTGGACGTGCAGACCGCGTGAGACGACGCTTCATCCTGTCCCAAACATGCTCAATGGGGGACAGATCCGGAGATCTTGCTGGCCAGGGTAGTTGGCTTACACCTTCTAGAGCACGTTGGGTGGCACGGGATACATGCGGACGTGCATTGTCCTGTTGGAACAGCAAGTTCCCTTGCCGGTCTAGGAATGGTAGAACGATGGGTTCGATGACGGTTTGGATGTACCGTGCACTATTCAGTGTCCCCTCGACGATCACCAGTGGTGTACGGCCAGTGAAGGAGATCGCTCCCCACACCATGATGCCGGGTGTTGGCCCTGTGTGCCTCGGTCGTATGCAGTCCTGATTGTGGCGCTCACCTGCACGGCGCCAAACACGCATACGACCATCATTGGCACCAAGGCAGAAGCGACTCTCATCGCTGAAGACGACACGTCTCCATTCGTCCCTCCATTCACGCCTGTCGCGACGCCACTGGAGGCGGGCTGCACGATGTTGGGGCGTGAGCGGAAGACGGCCTAACGGTGTGCGGGACCGTAGCCCAGCTTCATGGAGACGGTTGCGAATGGTCCTCGCCGATACCCCAGGAGCAACAGTGTCCCTAATTTGCTGGGAAGTGGCGGTGCGGTCCCCTACGGCACTGCGTAGGATCCTACGGTCTTGGCGTGCATCCATGTGTCGCTGCGGTCCGGTCCCAGGTCGACGGGCACGTGCACCTTCCGCCGACCACTGGCGACAACATCGATGTACTGTGGAGACCTCACGCCCCACGTGTTGAGCAATTCGGCGGTACGTCCACCCGGCCTCCCGCATGCCCACTATACGCCCTCGCTCAAAGTCCGTCAACTGCACATACGGTTCACGTCCACGCTGTCGCGGCATGCTACCAGTGTTAAAGACTGCGATGGAGCTCCGTATGCCACGGCAAACTGGCTGACACTGACGGCGGCGGTGCACAAATGCTGCGCAGCTAGCGCCATTCGACGGCCAACACCGCGGTTCCTGGTGTGTCCGCTGTGCCGTGCGTGTGATCATTGCTTGTACAGCCCTCTCGCAGTGTCCGGAGCAAGTATGGTGGGTCTGACACACCGGTGCCAATGTGTTCTTTTTTCCATTTCCAGGAGTGTATATAAAAACCACATGATTTCTTAGAGAGTCTATGAAGAACACAGTACCAAAATCGACAGGTTTATTTAAATAATGAGTGACTATTAATGCAGATGTTCCGCCTGGTGATTGCATAAAAGCAAGCAGCATGCACATCACTACGTTAGTTGAGACTTAGATACGATGTCATACACTCTAACCCTAAAAGTACTATCATCAATATTATGTACAAATCAAGGTCCGTCAACGATCTAAGCATTGACTGTCTGGAAACATACATCATTCCTAATATCACTGAGCAATTATAAAATTCATATAGGAAATGGTAAAGTTGTGGAAACACCCAAGGTTTATACGATGTTGACGACTTAAAGCGTTTATAAAACGATGTGTAAAAAGAGTCTGGGTTATGTGCAAACATTAACAGTTTAAAAAAGTGATAAAAACGACAAACAAGACAATGAACTTTAGCCAAGAAGGTTCAGTAGAACCACTACTGAGTTTTTCAAGGAGTCATGGTTTGGAGAAGCATCCTGCTGAAGTTTGCAAGTCAGATCAACCACTGGTGCACTACTAGCTGGCATAATTCATATTGGTTGTAATATTGCGTGACTTCGTATCTCAGTGAGAGACTGATTCATACAATCTACAGATTCTTCCCTACAGTCGGATCAAGATTTAAACTCACTGAAGTGCCAAGCAATCCCATGTACCTCCCAGTGACTGTTCAGACATGTGACTATCTCCTACATTGTGGAGCAGGACAGGAATTTAGCCGATTTTCGTGAAGAGAAAATCATTGTACTTCTTCACTTGAAGCAGCATGGGTATATAGTGTGAAGATGATGCATACAGTCATCAATACATCACTTCACTGTGGTAATACAACATGACAAAAAAGGACAATGAAAAGTGCCATGAGTTCGTAGCACTGAAATCATACAATGACACAGTAAAACAACCCCAACTGAATATGGTGAGCAAATCATACACCAGGAATATATCTTCACCTTTTGAATTTCATTCAACACCAAGATGATTTAACAATCCTAAGCAACAGGAACGTTTATGAAGAAAAATCGAAGTTCTACAGCATCATTGGACTTGCACATAATGCGTTCATCTTTCTGTTGCAAAAAATATGATACAAACGTAATGGTGTAGAGTTACACTGCACAAGAAATGTTGGTACCACATCGCCCCTCAGAACATACATACAATTTAACTTCAAACTTGAATGGTTTCCAAAATGCAGGGTAGTTCATAGATGAATCGATATGTTATCATTTTGTTTGTGCCCCTCTAGAACTGTTGAGAATAATGGATTCATCATAACGAATGCTAAAAAAAGTTGATTGTGGTTATAAGCGTGATAAACAATAACTTATACATTCAAGGAGAGCTAAAATAGAATATAAATGTGTTGGAGAAAATGGTGTGCAAAATGTCCCATGCCTCTATGTAAGCTGAGAAGGGTCTGAAACTTTTGGCATGTATTGAAACCAGGTATGGAACTGCTATTAATTTCATGGGAACTGTATGAATATCTATTTCCACCAACAACATCCAGACAGACATGGGCCATTAAACAACAGTTCAACTAGAAATAGCTTGATTTATTATTCTGGAAAATGATTCCAGTGTACTCAACAATAGTAAGCTAATCAATGCTAGGGTTTGTCTGAATTCTGTATTTCGCCCATATGATTATCTACAGCTTGACCGGGATAGTAATAATATCAGTTTATGGTCTTCTTCCTATGAGGACGATGAATTTGGATGCACATGCAGCCCATAGTGATTTATGAAGTTAACATCAATTGTAACTGTAAAACTTGAACCAATAGACATTCGTATTGAATTTGAATCAGCAGATAATTTTTGAGAGAGGACAAGTTACTCTCTCAGCTATTTTTCGCATATGGAAAATAATTAAGGATTTCTTTACAACCTGACACTCCTTGAGTGAGACTCTAGGAAGTTGATGGCCTGAGCAGACACTGATGGAGCTTGGTAGGGCGCTAAAAGAATGAGGCATGTTGGTAGTTGGAAGCAATTGGTAGCAAGCCCATCCCTTAGTAAATCTTGCCAGACAGGCCCATAGCTGTACAGGGCAGACAGGGCAGCCCCTCGTCAAGACAGGATTCCAGCAGAACAATGCCGTGCTACCTGCCATGCCGCCAGAAGAAGCCTGGGCTAGGGCGACGGCCTAAAAGAATGCGCCTACACAGTGGAGTCCTAAATTGGGCATTGTGTGCAGAGTCACACGTAATAAAAATTCACATGTTTCCATGTTCACCAATAGTGCAAATAGGTCAATGAACCACTTCCCTCAGCTGGTTGTATAAGAAAATACCAGCATCTGAGAACCGTTTAGAGATAGATTCCTTACTACACCTCATAGCTAGCACTAACAAGCTCCAAAGCAGAGGCGATTTAGATGAAGATCTTTGAGATAGTATCTGTTCGCTTGTTGCCATGGGAAGAGACATGACTTTGGAGAAAGTCACCTCTCCCCCTCTGCAAAAACTTCAAAAAGCCAGTGATTGGCTGTTTCTTTTTATTCAGAGATGCAGGTTTTTTAACTCTTGCCCTGGTTCAACATGAGTTTGTGCTGTGGTGTGGGATGGGCGATTTAGCACCTATAAGGCTTTGTGATTGCCTCAAGATGGGGTGAAGGCAGTGTCGTTTGTGCACTTTGCAGGAAAACGGAATTTTTTTCTGGAGAGGTGCAAAGCAATCAGGTGTGGGACTTTGGCCTGGTAAGCACTTCTGGTCGAAGCTCTGATTCAAATGGCTCTGAGCACTATGGGACTTAACTTCTAAGGTCATCAGTCCCCTAGAACTTAGAACTAATTAAACCTAACTAACCTAAGGACATCACACACATCCATGCCCGAGGCAGGATTCGAACCTGCGACCGGAGCGATCGCGCGGTTCCAGACTGTAGCGCCTAGAACCGCTCAGCCACCCTGGCCGGCCGAAGCTCTGGCATGTGTGGTTGGTACTTGGGACCTGTCCTGAGACTGATTTCACTTGCAAGTAGTTTAGACTGGGGAGCCTGTGGTGAAGTTCTTACTGCACCGACAGTGTGACTTCAAACATCTCCGACTACTCCTTTCCCGAGGGCACACTTATTCGTTTTTGGTTTACCAGTCTAGACGTTTGGTATCCTTGTGCACTCTGTCTTATAAGTGAGCCAAATTGGTCCTTGGTACCACCAGCGAACGGGTGTCTCACATACTGAAATCTACCGTCATTTCAGGGCTCTGCCTGATCGCTAGACTGTGAGATTTTTGCATTTATTTCGTGGCCGTGGTAGTTTCACAGGTGCCGCCTCCACGTCTCACCTCCACCGCCGCACAAATCTCGCCAGCTGTAAGTCACGTCGGCGCACGAAGCAAACAGGGTAACGTACTGCCGCTCCGGCATTGTCAAGACGTGCAGATCTCAATCACCACTTGCTCTCGGTCGCAGCTATGTAAAGAAACTTCAGTATATTTGGTCAATCAAGGTCTGCTCAGAATCAGATCAATTCAGCTTGCGTTATGCACATTTTTAGGGCCAGAGTACTTGACTTAGTGATCAACTAGTTAAACTGTCTTTGCCAACCAGGATCCACCCAGTGGAGTAGTAAATAACCCGTTAGCTGTTTAGGGTATTCAATCTATAGCTTTTTAGCATAATTTATGTCTGATTTAAAAGAAATAAATGTTGGTAGTGCACTAAATTTTGCCAACATTCTCAATCAATTAAGTAGTCCCACCAGAGTTACCTTACAATTTAGCTCCGAGCACTGCAGCATAGGTATTGTAGCTACTTGACTGTGTCATCAATTATTCCCAACTAACTGGAAATATCCAGCAAGCTGTATAAACCAACAAGAGTTACGTAACATCTGAGGTACTTCACCACGGCACTTCACAGTGCACACACATCAACACAGACACACAGGGCTTCTACGAGGAGTGCTGATAATTTATGTTTAAGACTATCACCTTTGACGCATTCACTAACGTTGGGTACGAAACCTTCTCCACACTCGTTTCTTCACGCATATGGCTCAGAACAGACAAGTGTGTCAAGACCCGAAAAATGCAGCCTTGTTAATGCATTTCCATCTTATTAAACGCCAGGACTAAATTTGAATTTCTTATGAGGATATGGCAACGTTGACCTGAATCTCTGATCACACAGATACTATTGGTTATGTTATAGGCCATGAGAAAGTGACATGGCTGCTGTTAAATCTACAAGAATGCTCTATTTACATTCTCGAATCATAAAACTGTCCACCTGTTTGATGGCTCAAGTAGATGTACGATGAACACAAAAATGGTTTTACATGTGCTTCTGATAATGTGCAAATACTTTTAAGGTGGGTATAAATATGTTTTTTCAGCCTATCGTCCTCCTCCTGTATTACTGGCAGGTTTCGACAAGGATGGAGGCAAATCTTTATTTTCGGCGACACACTGCCTATGGGCTTCATCGAGCATTGGAGGTATAATTTTAGATGTCTGTCCTGCGCGTCATTGGAAACGATGATCCATTGCTGCCTGTTGCCAAGGGCCTAACCACAACGATCAGTAAACAAAATCCCAGGTGATTTTAATGCAAAATGATTTTGAGTCATAATCCGTTTGTACTTGCTTCATGTTTTCAGTAAACCACCTCTTTCCCAGTTTTTTATGCTAAATGAGATGCATCTAATTGAAATGGCGCATGCTAATTGAGACCAAGGATACTAATTGTGCTGCACCATAGGAGAGGCAGGCGGCACGTGCTCAGTAACACCAATGTGCAGCAGAGTAACATTAGACTTTGCCCCGATGTATCTTGACAGAGCAGCAGAAGAACCTAAGTGTTGGAAAATATAATACTGTATCCTTTGTCCATTGTATGCAGCAGTGGAAATGGTGTTATGATTAACCTTCACAGAGTTCCAACTACCAACTTCTACGTGGGATCTCCTTACAGACGGCACATCGCGTTGGTTTGGCCTCAGGAAATTCAGAAGTGTTAAACAGTGCTGTAATTAACCCATCGCCGGCTGACGTCAGACAGCAATTTCCACCACCAACTACCGTGACGTGCCCTCCGCAAGGTTCTGATTTTGGAAAGGATTTTCTATATTGTCGTACAATTCAATATTTAGCATAACCATCGGAAATTTAGGACCAACCTGGAAATTCACTTAGTACCGCTTGGAGCGGCGTTATGGCGCTCAGGATTATATCGTCAGGCCAAATTTTAAGTGGGACACTATCTTCATTCAACGATTAGGCGCTATGCTTACGGATAAAGCTTTGGTAGACTTCACGAACTCTCTTTCTGGCTGCATGTACACTACTGGCCATTAACATTGCTACACAAAGAAGAAATGCAGATGATAAACTTGTATTCATTGGACGAATATATTATACTAGAACTGACATGTGATTACAAAAATGGTTCAAATGGCTCTGAGCACTATGGAACTTAACTTCTGAGGTCATCAGTCCCCTAGAACTTAGAACTACTTAAACCTAACTAACCTAAGTACGTCACACACATCCATGTCCGAGGCAGGATTCGAACCTGCGACCGTAGCGGTCACGCAGTTCCAGACTGTTGCGCCTAGAACCGCTCGGCCACCCTCGGCCGGACCATGTGATTACATTTTCACGCAATTTGGGTGCATAGATCCTGAGAAACCAGTACCCAGAACAACCACCTGTGGCCGTAATAACGGCCTTGATACGCCTTGGCATTGAGTCAAACAGAGCTTGGATGGCTGCCCATGCAGCTTCAACACGATACCACATTTCATCAAGAGTAGTGACTGGCGTATTGTGACGAGCCTGTTGCTCGGCCACCATTGACCGAAAGTTTTCAGTTGGTGAGAGATCTGGAGGATGTACTGGCCAGGGTAGCAGTCGAACATTTTCTGTATCCAGAAAGGCCCGTACAGGACCTACAACATGCGGTCGTGCATTATCCTGCTGAAATGTAGGGTTTTGCAGGGATCGAATGAAGGGTAGAGCCACGGGTCGTAACACATCGGAAATGTAACGTCCACTGTCCAAAGTGCCGTCAATGCGAAAAAAAGCTGACCGAGACGTGTAACCAATGGCACCCCATACCATCACGCCGGATGATACGCCAGTATGGCGAAGACGAATACACGCTTCTAATGTGCGTTCACAGCGATGTCACCAAACACGGATGCGACCATCATGATGTTGTAACCATAACCTGGATTCATTCAACCATATTCCAGTTTAGGTTATTTGTAATTGTAATCCCTAAGTATTTAATTGAATTTACAGTCTTCAGATTTGTGTGACTTATCGTGTAATCGAAATTTAGCCTTTCGTTAAACTGTTCCGTCCATCTCCGTAGTACTAACGCAGTCATCACAATTTGCTCATCACGCACTTCGTAAACTGGTCGTTGTTTGTCAGCGTCTAAGAAATGTGTTCTTTCTGAACCCTAACTGCTGAGGGCTCTTCACTCGTGGCGGGCTTATCGATTTACTTAAACGCTATCGCAACCCACTATCAAGAGTCTGCGTAGCTGTCGTGTCAAACAGTGACATATCTCTCTTGTCATGCTGATAGCTACCACTAATAATTTTGCGCTTGCAGTCCTCAGTCTGAAACAAAGCTGCCGCGTACATACCGAACGGAAGTCACTTTCCGACTACTCTTTGCACCCCCGCTCCTATAAAAAGCAGGTGCCTTGACTACAGCGCCACCTCAGTTGATCTCCTTTACTTGTGTCTACATGAACATATACTCCGAAGAAAGAAAACGAACTATAATTACGTCCCGTAAACATAAAAATCACTGCCTATAAAGCATAAGTTCGGAATTAAAGAAAATGGGAATAGAAATTACGGTGTCGTTTCACAGGAATCGTGGCGTCATTTGCTTTAAGCGATTGAGGAAAACCATGGACAACCTACGTGTTGGTGGTTAGATCTTGTTGGATCTCGCTCCCCTGAGCGTGAGTCCAGCAGTGCTCATGGTTGCTATAGTCAAATATGTGACTGAGGTCTGGTCACAAATATATTCGAACTGGTCGCCATTGGAAACTGTTTCCACTTTGTAATCTATGTCGAATTTACGTGCACTGTAAGGATGAAAGTCACTTCATAGCCACTACGTACAGAGCTGAAGGACATACTGGTAATTATGGGACTGGCCGGCCGGAGTGGCCGTGCGGTTCTAGGCGCTACAGTCTGGAGCCGAGCGACCGCTACGGTCACAGGTTCGAATGCTGCCTCGGGCATGATGTCCTTAGGTTAGTTAGGTTTAATTAGTTCTAAGTTCTAGGTGACTGATGACCTCAGAAGTTAAGTCGCATAGTGCTCAGAGCCATTTGAACTAATTATGGGACTCAGGTCAATATGTATACAGTCATTTTGGTACATATTGATTAATTTTGCAGAACTGTCACCAACTGTTTGAACAGAAATGTAACACGTTCTCCTCTGATGGCAGGACACACGATTTTATGCGAACTTCGACTTACCTTAGTTATAAGCCTCTTTCCTTTACACTTTCGATTATGATCGTTCTGTATGTCCCGGCCCGTTGTGAAAGCTAATGCAGATACTGTCAGATATAAGGAATGACTTTTGGCTGCTGATTTGTTTCAGATTAATTTGTGTGATCAAAGGAATTTTTATCACCTTTGCGAAGCAAAATTGTCCAGTACACTATTTTACTTGTCGGGGCTTAACAGTTAGTTCTGAAAACTGGAACTTAGATGCCCTAAGTCTTTCATTGTATCCACGAGAGGGAGATAAAAACAATATTTCTGGTATTCTCAATGAGATAATAATAATATGCAATCTGAAATTATTGAAAATTTTCAGCATTCGTACATAACGTTCTGTAAACCAGATACGGTACCACATTATGAAACGATTTTTTTAGTGTACGTATTTCACCAGTGAATTAAAAATAGCCAAATATTTTCCGATCCACCCATTTGTATAAGATTTTTGCTTCCAGATTTTACCATATAGGCCACTCTATTCTTTCCTAGGCCTTCATTACAACTGCCCTTGCGGACTATTTTTCTACAAATGTATAACTTATTCATCGCAATTCCAAGGAGACAGTTGTTTCTCAGCTGGTCTGTGGTAGCGTGCATTAGTTACCCTCATCAATTACGCATGTTAATTGTGGGTCCTTAATTAGGCTGCAGATAAAATTAACGCTGCTTGAGAGGGGTTAATGAACTAAAAAATTATGTAGTCACACCAAGGTATTAATTAAAAACCAGTTTCTTATGTTAAAACTCAAGTGCCAATGGGCAGTTTCCAGTGAATGTTAATAAGAGTAGCTGTTTGAAAATAAAACGAACAAACGATTCATCTCGCTACTTGTACTTTCATCTCGCTAATTGTACTTTCATCAGCATATGCTGCAACGGAAATCTAGATACACTCATTAGATTCCGGTGTTGTCATCCCTTACATTCTTGTAACTATCATTCGTATGATAATGACATTTTTATCCCCAAGATACCGCTTCCACCGCCTCCCACATGATTTTCTTTTTGAACATCAAGATAGGCAAAAACCTGGAGTTTGAGACAAAAATCGAAGGCTATTCTTATATCACCAGAAAGTTGAGAAATGTACAGTTTTGTTTAGTAACTTCTATTATATTCATAGATGCCCGGCTGATTCATCAAAAGACGTACAAGATCTCGAAAGAACACTAGAAGACCGTCTAAATCGGATAGAGATGCAGCAGGCAGGGAATAGCTCTCTTGCCTACAAGGAAATTTAAAAATTTAAACAAATACCTATACCTAAATAAAAATCTACTGGAGATATTATCTCGCCTAATCTCTAGTAATCTGACGTCATTGAAAGCGGCGCAAATAGTAACATCTTCAGAAGACACGTGTCGTGTATGGTTTGCACACGTAAGCTTTCATTGTTTGCTCAGTTGGGATGGATGGATAGATGTAACCTGATAAACGACGTGATTTTTATAGGCTATGTTCATCAGCGTCTCATTCGCAGGACTTTTTCAGCACCTCTTCTTTTCTTAACAGATTGGATAGGGGCATAGTGGCAATCGGGGTGCGATGCATATTTATTCATAGTGCTTCGCTCTGCCAAGAGTGTGAAGCACTCGTCAGTCTGGAGGTTCCCTGCGTCAGTGTCTTGTGTGGGAAACGTTCGATGCGGTTATAACGGATATTTCTCGCATTTTTGAGCTTAAGTAAGTGATCCGATATATGCTGTAAAACAATTGTAGATTTATATTAAAACAATAATAGTGCTCTGTATCCACCTGTATAGGTATAACTGCTTGTTTACCATTTAGTAAATTTAATAATCATATTGCACAAGCTCTTTAATACTTGAGAAAGGCGGAAAAGAAATGCTATAAAGTTGACTAGCCTTCCAACTACATTTTCTGGACATTAATGGAATGTTAATTATCTGCAGTGATCAGTCTTATATAATAGATCTTTCACTGGAAAACTAGCTTACACGTCACAGTGCAAAATTTAACGGGGCAATTTGCCAGCCATTGAATATTACATTATATCAGATACAATCTTATGGTTTTAACCAATCGATAAATACGTTTCCATAAAAGACTGTCAATTTTCATATTATTCTGTAAACCAATAATGCAGCTTTAATGTTTTGTGTTTTGACACTATTAGACACACAATCTGACTGTCACGTAAGTTCTGCACATTAGCTTATCATTAGCTTACATAATTTCAAAAACTACTTTCTGAAGTAGAAAAAGCACACACCAAAAATTTGCAGTAAAATTTAAATAATATCCTTAAGGTAACTACAATACATCACTGTCAACACAGTCTTCTTTTTTTATATTAACCAATGCCCATTCTTTCAAATATAATTTTTAACACATTATCGAACTTTTTCTTGTGACTCAAATACCTTCTAATTTTATGGTATTCACACAGCATGTGTACTTTGAACTCTATGGTGCTGTCGTATCCTAGTTTGTTAATGACGTAATTAACAAAAATTCCGAGCAACCAATACACAGCATTTTTTGCCACTGGGAAATAGCATGCTTCAGACCTGTGTATCAAAAAATAAGTGGTTCAAATGGCTCTAAGCACTATGGGACTTAACATCTGAGGCCAGCAGTCCCCTAGACTTATAACTACTTAAACCTAACTAACCTAAGGACATCACACACATCCATGCCCGAGGAAGGATTCGTACCTGCGACCGTAGCAGGCGCGCGGTTCCGGACTGAAGCGCCTAGAACCACCCGGGCACATCGGTCGGCCCTGTGCATCAATGACAGCGATTTACTCTCAGGGGATGTCCTTGTAATCAGAGCTATTTTCTCTCGGATCCACTTCCAACTATTCATGTGACCGCTGTAAGTGTATCTATGAATTATTGTGTCAACTAGATGGCATTGTTGACATAAATTTGTTTCATAGAATCTGATTGCGTGCAGTCTTTCGTTGATGCTAACTATGTTGTTAACTGTCTTGTACCACGACGTTTTTATATTAGACGTGAGCACATTAGAGCTAATGTTTTTCCAAATCTCAGTCCAACCAATGTTTGGAAACTGTCGTTCTATTTTGTTCCATCCTTCGCTTTTCTTTCGTTCCCGCATTATGGCTCTTGATGTGAAGTGTCGTGACTGTCTGAATTTGGCACTTACATAACTGAACTCAACAGAGAAAACCCTCACATGCTGTAAACGACTGTTGATATTCTGCACGTCAATCGGGGGAAGCGGACTTCGAGGTTTAATGATCTCGAAAAGTTGTTTAGTTATACTTTCTCGCGAGTTTCTTATTAAATTAACTTGCCTTTTGATAAAAAGTGCAGAAGCTTTATCCGTTATATCAGTTAATCCTAGTCCACCATTTTTAGGATCTAAAGTGGCGACTTTAGCAGGTACTCTAAACATTTCACTTTTCAAGTTTGTGATTTTGGACATTATTCTCCTCGCTATCACTCTCGGTATTGGAAGCAGCTGGGCAGTATAATGCGCTTTAACAAGTAGGCATGAGTTGATATACTTTGTTCTTTCAACTTGGTTGATATATCTAGTTAAATTCTCTGTAATGGCTCCTTGTGCTTTATCTGCTGCAACTTTCCAATTTAAAGCCGTCATTTTCACGGGACAGGCTGTCAGGGTGACCCCAAGTGTTTTATGTCGTCGGACTAATTTTGCCCACTCGACGTTGATATTATCAAAACCTATGAGATTTAATATCTTACTTTTTTTATCGTTTGCATTGGCTCCAGATGCTCCACAGTAAGTATCAATCACTGTTGCTAGCGTGGTTACATCTTCATTATTCCTTATAATGACCCCTATATCGTCAGCATAGGCTCTTATAACTGTTTTCTTTCCTGATAATGTTAAGCCTTTTGATAGATCAAAAGGCATGTCGGAGGAAAGGTTCCAGTGAAATGGCGAAGAGAGACATGGACAGAGGACTCCCTTGAGGAACGCCTAGTTTTATTTCTATCGGCTTTGACTGTCGATAATTCAGCGCTATTTTTGCATTTATTCCAGTGGCTACGCTCTTTATCAACTGTATGACAATATCGTTGAAACCTATTTTCTTCAACGTCTGTAGAAGATATTCATGATTTACTACATCGAAGGCTTTATAAAAATCTGAAAAAAAATAAAGCACACTTTATGTTTGTTACAGAAGTCATAGCAATGATATCCCTGAATTCTGCTAGATTTTGAAAAATCGTTCTGCCTTGCGCGCAGTTCTGATGTTTACTAATAATTTCATCTGTAGTGTATTAAATTCTCTTGTTTACTATTCTAGCTATTAATTTATAATCAGAATTCATCAGCGAAATTGGACAAAAATTATTTAAAACTTTGTTTCCATTGTTTTTGGCACAAGAACAATTTTACTCTCTTTAAACTCAGACGGAATCATTTGACCCTGAATAACCTCATTTACATTTTTTTTTTTTTTTTTTTTTTTTTTTTTTTTTTTTTTTTTTTGGTGAGGCGCACAAAGTATCATACACGTCTTCACTGACTACTTCGAGAAAATTTTCGTTGTCATATTCTGTCAGCTGTGGGGCCAGGGTGTCAAGAATTTCTTCCAAGGACTCATCACTGATCTACAGAATATAGCCCGCAATAATATCGATAAATCTCGTCCATGATATCCTGCTGGTTTCTGAGAATCGTAGTGTTTTTTGTTCTAATTTCAGCAATAAAAGTCCTTCTTCCGTTTTTCGTATGCTTCACTAAATTATACAGGGAAGTAGTTTCGTCTTCTGACACCAAATTTGCCTTAGATTTTATTTTCAACCCTTCCACTTGATTTATCTTGATATTAAGTAACTTGTCTTTGACTTTTTTTATGTCTGCTATCCGAAGTGAGGAACCTGCTGAGACCTGATCATATAGATCTCTCAAAACGGAATAGTAATATTCTATAGTGCATCTCATTTCTCTTGCGCTCTGGACACTGTACGGAGTAAAAACCTTCCTCAACTTGGGATTCGCCATTTTAACCCACCAGTCGACAGCACTGGCACGCAGGCATATTGCCCATGCTTCTTCAATCTGGTCTTCTAAATCTTGATTAACTAACAAGAAAATGTTCAAATTCCACTGATTCTTGAATCGGCGAACTGGCTGTCTTCTTAGATTTATGTAAGCTAAGACAATTGAATGGTCTGTAAAGTACGTAGGAATGGTTTCTACCTTCGTCACGGAACTTTCAAGATGCCGTGACATAAGTGAACTCAACAATGGAGGGATATTTGTTTTCCTATTTATCCCTGTGTTCTAAACCAGTAACTAGTTGTTTTAGTTCACTTGAGAAATTAAAATTAGGTAACTGATCTTTTCGATTTAAAATACAATTAAAATCACCTCCAAGTAATAACTGTCTTGGATTTTCCCTTAACGAGTATATCAGTTGATCTTTGAACAAACGTGCCCTGTCAGCTCGGTGAGAACTTCCTGAAGGGGCATACAAGTCGATGATATTCACATCGTAGATATTTAGTCCTATTCCCCTTCCGGATTCCAGTCGTTCCACCTCACTTACTGGAATCCCTTCCCTCACCAAAACAGCTGTTCCAGCACTTGTTTCGTGAGACACATTTATGTAACTGACATAACCGGGAATTACTAAATCCGACATTAGAACTTCTTGTAACAGGGCAATATCAGTCGTATAAAAATTCCGTAAGTGCTGATAATTTCAAACCGGACGTAATTTTATTTAGTTTATAGTGATGAGAGAATAAGATTGCGTCATTGTGCTGTCACTATGTAGTTGTTTTGATGAACTAATTTAGTTTCCTGTGGTTCAGGGTTCAGTTAAACTATTAACAGTTTTCTCGCAAGGCTGAACATGGAATTACACTTCAATCAGTTTATTAGTTACCGTCCCGTTTCTTTCACTTCTGAGGTTGTCTCTTGTACCGATAGCAGACTGATTTCCTTCTAAACTTTCTGATTTTTCCACCAGTGAATTGTGTAGGACCGGTTCGTACCGAACATTCTTTGGATTTGGGTCGCCCTTTCCGGATTTTCCCTTCCCTTGGTTACGAGCTTCATTCACATTTGGTTGCGTTGTTATTTTACTTCGCCGCTCATCTGGAGCAGCAGCAGACGCTTTCTCAATATCTTTTGCTGGAGCCTGCCCTGCGGTGTTGACTGTGATTTCATGTTGGCCACCACTTCCTTGTTCTTTATTAATATCACTTACTTTCTGATCGGGATAAAGAAACGGAGACGGCAGTTTTGCACCCTCTCGCTGAATTTGTTTACTAACAGACAGCTGCTGATCTTTGCAATCAGTTACTTCACCTGTTTTTCCTTGCAAATTAATACTGACTACACCCCCTTCATTTTCTGCTAACGTATGTTTATTGTCTCTCACTACATCAGTTTCCATTCGCATTCTGTCTTCCGGATCCTCTGCCGCCTCATCGCACTGTTTTTGATTACGAAGTGAGGGAGTTGGACAGGACAGCTCGTCCTCTGAACAACTATCAGTTGTCTCCAGAGGGCGTTTCTTCGGTTGCATTTCAGTTTCACAAGTAGTGGTAACAGGGTTTCCCTCTGTTTTTAACGGGGGAAATTGTCTGTTATCATGAGGGGGTACACAAGCGTGGCCCGCTGCGTTAACATCCTCAACCAGTTGATCCGGGCTATTCTTTGGTAACAGATCATTTAAGGTAAGTTTCTAACGCTGTTTCAAATCACTTTTAAGAAGAACAGTTTGCCGCGGACATTCCTGTCTGAAGTGGCCGGTTTCGTTACACATATGACATGTAGCTTCCTGACCTGTATAAACAATTTGTGTCTTCTACCCACAAACAGTTAGGTGAGACGGAATATTTTTCTTAACGCCCATCTTTCCACAGCGGACCCCGTTGAAACACTGCAATTTAAAGCTAGGCGACCATGTTTCATTTGCAATTGATTTAACGTCCCAGTAGTTTGAAAGAGCTTCCTTAATCTTATCATTTTCAATTTCAATTGGAAGATTCAAGACACGAACGGTTTTGTAAGCAATGTCAGCTCTATAGATGAAAACCTTACTTTTATAACCATTTCTATGCACAAAATCTACTTCACAGCCCCACTTTCGTAACACTTTATCAACAGTCGCAGCGCTGAATAACTTGACACAAACACACTATTTTTCCTGATCCAGTTGCCGGGTATGGACGGTTGCAGAATTGAGACCAATTACCTGTGTAATACAGTCATCTATTTCCAGGGATGTCGGCTGAATAGGACGGGATTCCTTGACGAAAGCAAATACCAGATTATTCTCCCTGAGGTCTGTAGCCATAGTTAACCATGGCCGGACAGCACTCGGTGATGCACAAGATGTAAACACGAAAGGACAGCGCAGCAGTAAACAACGTCCACCTACTAGCGCGGCTAAAACGTAACTTAATGAGCTACCAGTGCATGACTCACGACCCGTACTCACAGCTTCAATTCTGCCAGTACCTCGTCTCCTATCTTGCAAACTTCACAGAAGCTCTTCTGCAGACCTTACAGATCTAGCTATTGCGGAGACATGGCTTAGTCACAGCCTGGGGGATGTTTCCAGAATGAGATTTTCACTCCGCAGTGGAGTGTGCGCTGATATGAAACTTCGTGGCAGATTAAAACTGTGTGCACACTGCTTTAATCTGCCAGAAACTTTCACGTTTTCTTATTTTTTTTAATTTCTACCAACTGTCATAGATGTAGCCTTAAAAATCCTTTAGAAGTTCTTTAGTAAACACTGCTTTAATCTGCCAGAAACTTTCACGTTTTCTTATTTTTTTTTTAATTTCTACCAACTGTCATAGATGTAGCCTTAAAAATCCTTTAGAAGTTCTTTAGTAATTATTTATTTTCAAAAGAACATTCACTCACTATTTCACCACCTTAGTGGTTGAATTTCCAGAAATGCTAAAACTTTTTTTTTATTTTCTGACTGAGAGACCACATGCCACTTTTCTTAAATGGTTCAAATGGCTCTGAGCACTATGGGACTTAACATCTGTGGTCATCAGTCCCCTATAACTTAGAACTAATTAAACCTAACTAACCTAAGGACATCACACACATCCATGCCCGAGGCAGGATTCGAACCTGCGATCGTAGCAGTCACGCGGTTCCGGACTGAGCGCCTAGAACCGCTAGACCACCGCGGCCGGCCTACTTTTCTTAGTTCTAGCTTCAAAATTCTCTTAATAGTGACAAAGTTTCAAAAAGTCTTTCATCGCCTAATTCATCCCCTTAGGAGTGGGATTTTGGACAATCCCTTCTTGAAGGTTGCCTAAAGTTTAAGATCCACATCCTCTCCATACTTCAATTTTCTATCCTTAGCGTTTAGGGCTGGGCGATGATGAGTCAGCGAATCAGTCTTGAATTTCCAAAAACAGTGACACGCGTATGGTTCTAACAAAGAAGCAAATTACAAATTCTCATAGATTTAGCTTCAAAATTGCTTGCACAATAAAATATTTCCATAACACTTTCATCTCCCGTTTCACCCCGACTGAGTTAAATTTCCAAAAATGCTGAAATACGTATTTCTTTATTCCTGAACGAAAAACGAAATACCAGTTTTCGTGTGTCTAGCTTCAAGATTGCCTTAATAACAACAGTTTTCAAAAATACCCTTCATCCCACATTTCATCCACTTACCGTTGTAATTTCGAAAATTTCCATCTTAAACGACGACTACAGTACTAGATCCACATCCTCTCCAAATATTCGTTTCTATTCTAAGTGGCTTGGGTTGGGCGATGATGAGGCAGTCAGTCAGTTACAACACTGACTTTTATACAGAGAGATTGAATGCATACAAAGTGCCACAAAACGTATGCTATAATACGTATTGGCTTCAGCAGACATTCCATATTATAAGATTAGAAACTTGATCTGGAGGTAGGTGGAGAAATATTCTTGCACTGCAGTCTGGAACGTAACTTCTGGAAGACTGTGTACCAGTGTGTGTGTGTTTGTGTGTGTGTGTGTGTGTGTGTGTGTGTGTGTGTGACCATGCACGAGCGCTCGCGAGCATGTGTGTGTCCTGTATTTCTTCTAGTAGAACCATAGTGACTCCCTTATTGCCAAGTGTAATATCTTCATGTTATTCTTAATCCTTCTCCGTGAGTAGTGAGCAAGATACCATGTGTTTTGATAAATGAATTTTATCCATATTAGATATGGACATGGAAATGACCATTAGTGTGTAACTAAGTGGCAAAACTATCACCACAGCATAACTGTAATAATGTTGCTTCATCTTTTTGTAAGTACAGCTTTATTTTCGTCAAATGCTGCCTTACCGCTTACAATTGTCCCACTTGTATCTGTGTAGTCACCAGCAAATAATTTTTCTTGTATTTATATAGTGATCTCCAACAGTACAAACATGTACATGAATGTATAAACACCTGAAGATGGGTGCAAGCCCGATACCGGTCGTGTGACAAACAACTTTTTGTTGTGACTGGTAGCGGATATTTTTCTACAACCCCAGTTTTGATAAATGTTTGCGCCATCTGGCGATGTACCGACGAAATTCGAAACAGGTAACGGTGATTTTTCAATAAAGTAAACCAAAAGCAAATTTTGGCAATTTATGGTGTAGGCTATTAAAATCTTGTGTCATACAATAGCCATAGTTCTTCAGTAATATCAGTATTCGACAACATATCGTTAATGTGTTGTTTGATTCTTTATGGAATATCTCCTTTCGGAAACTTTACAACAGCCTAACCGGTTGGCGCACAATGTCTTTCTCTAAAGAGTGCTGTGTAAGTAAACGTTTTAACTTGAAAGAAATTTATTTTAAGCCAATCTCGTGAATGGTTAAGTGCTGTCTTCCATCTTTTGCTATCTTGTGCCAACTTCTTCATTTCTAGGTAAATATAGCACCCAATATCCTGCATAAGTCTGCATTTGCTACGCTTACTGCTTTTCCCACTTACTGTTGCTTCCAACGCCTAGTCAGCTGTTCCTGGATGTCACAAGCGATGTCCTGATAATATGTCCTTTCTGCTGGTAAGAATCTTTCTTAGACATCTTTTCTCGCCTATTCTATTCAGTACTTCAGCATTTAGTACTTTATCTGTCCACTTAATCTTTATCATTCTTCAATAACAGCCATTTCAAATGCTTCCATTTTCTTCTTAGGATTTATTATGGACTACGTATCATTACCATACAATGCTCTGCTGGTAAAGTTTCGGGGACATTTTACCATGAATATCTCAGGCAGGCAGAGATTTTACACTAAGGCCGACTTCCAGCATCTCTGTCGGTCTACGTCTCATATCTTTCACGCTTCATCCATCTTGTTTTAGCTAACATCAGATATAGAAGGGTATTTTTTGCCTTCCACTATGACGTCGTTCCCAATTTTGATATTAAACAAGTCGCTATTCTCTTTTGTATTGCTACAACTCGTCTTTTCTTTCCTTATCCTTTAGCTATATTCAGTGCTAAGTATTTTGTCCCTTCCTTTCAACAGATCTTCTAAGCCAGCTACGTCGTCTTCGAACCGTGTCGGTTACTAGTAAATCCATAAGCTAAATTCTTGCAGATTTCTCAGTGAATTCTCTGAAGTGAAGATCCTCCGGGAACGTATCTTCCTGCCAATATAAAACTGGAGCAACTCTGTTCTTTGTCCGAGTTTCATCTACATGAATCAACACTCTGGCAAATGTAGCGTCCAAGAACGCTTCACAGCTCTACTCGCAGCTTCAATATGCCTGCAGACCAAAATTCTATCTCTCCCCATATAGAGCCGGCTGAAGCATTTTGGAATGCTTTGGATGGCAGACCTTCGCTCAAGGCCTCCAATCCGACTCTGGTACATAGTTTTAGTGTACATCACGAAAACTCTCTGAGGATTTAACCTCTCATTTAGAGTGAAGGAGACTTTTCATTTAGACGTCGAGCATGTGGAAGTATCCGTACTTATATTAGGACAAGTCATTATAGGTCCGAGTGATTGGTCTCTGCCGCGCGGGATTAGCCGAGCGGTCTAAAGCTCTGCAGTCATGGACTGTGCGGCTGGTCCCGGCGGAGGTTCGAGTCCTCCCTCGGGCATGGGTGTGTATGTTTGTCCTTAGGATAATTTAGGTTAAGTAGTGTGCAAGCTTAGGGACTGATGACCTTACAAGTTAAGTCCCATACCATTTCACACCCATTTTTGATTGGTCTCTCTCTCTCTCTCTCTCTCTCTCTCTCTCTCTCTCTCTCTCTCTCCTCTTGCCTCAATGTTGTAATTATAGGAATAAAGTTGATAAATTAAACTTGAATAAAACTGAAAATAACTGTTAATTGCTAATTTATTAGATTAGCAAGCGGCGACGCTCCCAACGTTCGTAGTCACAGAATTCAACCTCATGAAGAGGGGAAGTGGTCAACAAATAATAACTGGGAGAGCACTGGAGCGAACAGTGCAGGAGATAGGGCACAAATAACAAACGAGCGACCAGTTAATTTCATAGGCCGCTTCCATTAGCTGATTAAAGGGAGGTAATCATTGGATTACCCAGCCTACGCACGTTGATCATGTGCTGAATTATCGTTGCTGAATGATAACTGAGCCTACAAGATAAAGCATTTAATCCCCGCCCCCGACAAGGCTGTTATCATACCGTCCCCCTCTCGTCAACATAGTTTGTGCTCAGCAGCTGGTCCACTTGATTCTCTCAGAAATCGTATCTCATAAGCCTCGCGCAGAGTACGTTGCCCTTGCTGCGCAGACGTCTCCGCATAATCAGCAACTGTGGCAATTTGCTGAGTTACCAAGTTCATCAAACAACATCAGTTCCTCTGTTAATTGCGTCTCTTTGCTGCTATTTAATTTCATCCATTTTCCTTACATCATGCGTGGGACCTAATTCTTCCAGCATTGCACATCATCGGTTGCAGTATTTGCAATCTTGTTGGATGCCTTAGACATGTCTAGTGTCATGCACTTGCCGCGGCTTGGATTTTTCCACTCCTGTTTTCTTCATCAGTATAATTGTCATCGTCAACAACACCAGCAGCTTTGGTTTCTTCTTCTTCTTCTTCTTCTACGTCCTTCGATAGTCCTACACTTTACTTATTTGCAATCCCTTCCTTATTTAATAACACACTTCTGCCTAATGAACCTGTTTCGGAAACGCTTCGAAGCCGCACTACAATGAATTCAAAAATTCCCACTGATCTATAGTGGCGATAGCAACTATGACTACGGGTTTCACAAGAAATGTTGAGAATGTTAGGAAAAAATATTTCTTCGACAGGAATGACGGGATAGAAATTGCAGGGTATCTAAGAAGTCAGCATCAAATATTCAGCGCTGAGGAGGAAGATGAGCACAAAGAGAAAAAATTCAAAAGCGTCGTTCAGGATGCCTTGCACAGGTACATTCCGAGCAAGGTCTTAAGGGATGGGAAAGATCCACCGTGGTTTAATAGCCGTGCTGGAAAATTCTTACGTTAACAAAGAGATATTCATCACAGAGGCAATAGACGTCAAAACCTAGCTGACAAACAAAAGTTAAATG
The DNA here is from genome assembly GCF_021461385.2 of Schistocerca piceifrons. Classification (NCBI taxonomy): domain Eukaryota; kingdom Metazoa; phylum Arthropoda; class Insecta; order Orthoptera; family Acrididae; genus Schistocerca; species Schistocerca piceifrons. The sequence continues at coordinate 282,345,004 of NC_060144.1, forward strand.
AAGCAATAATGAACATAAAGAGAGCAATGACAGAAGCGTTCAATGACTTTGAAACTAAAAATTTGACAACCGATCATAGTAAAAATCTTAAGAGAGATTTGTCTTATCAGCGACTGGTCCGAAGTCCCCTCTCATTCACTTAGTGATCACACTGGCAATGAAATGGGAGATAACTGAGAGAATGCCGAAACACTAAATTCGGTCTTTCAAAATCGTTCCACGAGGAAGATCCTAACGCGGTTCCTCCTCTCAATCACCGCACGAACATCGAAATGGCAGGTACTAGACGACCTATCGCAGAATAGAAAACAAACTACAATTGCTTAGTAGTGGAAAGCTATCAGGCCCAGATGAGATAACTATAATATTCTACAAATATAATGGAAGAAAACTTGCTGCTCTTGTAGTAACAGTTTACCGCGGGTCGCTGGAGTAAAAAAAGGTAACTAGCGAATAGAAAAAAAGCGCAGCTCATTCCCGTTTTCAAATATGGTCGTAGGAAATATGCACATAATTATAGGTCCACATCGTTTACGTCAGTCTGTTGTAGAAATAAGGAACATGTTTTACGCCCAACATTTACGACGCTTTTCGAGAAACAAGATCTCCTCTATAAAAGTCAACATGGACTGCGCAAACAGTGGCCTGGAGTAACTCAGATCGCTCTGTTCCTCCATCAGATCCGTACCGCTGTAGTCAACGGCGCTCGGTTTGTGCCGTCTTTCTTGACATCAGAAAAGCATTTGACACTGTCCCGTACCGCCGTTTAGTGAAAAAAAAATACGAGCTTACCGAATATCGGATCTGATTTGCGACTGCATTCAGGACTTTCTTGCAAATCTCACTCTTAACGGCACAGAGTCGACAGATTATAAAGGTAATTTTCGGAGTACTTCAAGGAAGTGTGATAAGACAGTTAGTTTTTACAATGTGTGTAAATGATCTAGTAGAAAGCATCGGAAGCTTTTTAAGACTGTTCGTAGAAGACAGTATCAATTTACAGATGATTGATGATTGCTACCGGCTCTGTCAATTGATACTGAACGTAAATAAATGTAACACACTCGCATACATGGGAAAAGAAATCCGTTACTGTACAACTACACTGTTGCTGATAAATTGCTGGAAACAGTACCCACCATAAAATATCTAAGAGTAACTACTCAGAGCGACCTTAAGTGGAATGACCACATAAAACAAATAGTAAGGAAAGCAGATGCCAGAGTGATATTCATAGAAAGAATCTTAATGAAATGTGACTCATCCACGAAGGGAGTGTCTTACAAGGCGCTTGTTGGACCGGTTCTTGAGTACTCTTTACCAATCTGGAACCGTAACAGCAAAGACTGATAGAAGAGATAGAGTAGATCCAATAAAGAACGGCATGTTTCGTCACGGGATCGTTTAGTCGCCGCGAGAGCTTTACAGAGTTTCTCAGCTAATTCCATTGGCGGACGTTACAAGAGAAGCGTTTCGCATCACGTAGGGGTCTATTATTGAAATTTCAAGAGGGCACTTCCCTGGAAGTGTCGGACAAGATACTACTTCTTCCCAGCTAAATCTCGCGAAAAGACCATGACGAGAAAATTCGAGAAATTTAAGCTAACACAGAGGCTTACCGACAATCATTCTTTCATTCGCCATTCGTGAGTGAAGAGGGAAGAGGAGATAAGTTTGTGGCACCAGAAGCGCCCTTCGCCATACACCGTCAGGTGGCTTGTGGAGAATTGGTGTAGAGGTCTGTTCTTCTTTGAGAGTTCCGCAAAGTCTCCAAACACTCATTCACCATCTATAATCCGTTCGTCTCAATCGCGAGGTAGTGTAGGCAGTTCAAAGAGACAACACAGCATATTCTGGGGCAAATGAAATGAAATGAGCGTTGGCTGGGAGGCCCCATCCGGGAACATTCGGCCGCCAAATGCAAGTCTTATTTCAGTCGACGCTACATTGGGCGACTTGCACTCCGGTGATGGGGATGAAATGATGATGAGGTCAACACAACATCCAGTCCACGAGCGGAGAAAATCTCCAACCTGGCCGCGAATCGAATCCGGGCCTGCTGCACGGGAGGCAAGCTCGTTACCATCCAGCTAAGAAGGCTGACATTCTCGGGCAGTTTATGAGTTACCCTTGTATCGTGCTGCTATCAACCATTACTAGATGTAGCAAAGCGGTGAGCTGACTTCAGTATCGTGTTGGAGCAAAGGGCCGATAACACATCTCCTATCTCTTCGTCAACTGTCACTATCAAGATTCTCTTTTTCTTCCCTCGCTTAATGATATTTCCTTTCTAATACTGTCCTCTGTCGACTGTATTTTTAGCATTCCTCTCTCAGACTTCATTCTTCTTCTGCTGCTAAACTGTAAGTCAAAGTTTTTGACGCGGAAGTTTATAAAGAACGGAAGCAGAAATCAGCTTAGGGTTTTAAGTACCGTCGACAGCGAGACTGTTAGAGACGGTGCACTGGCTCGGAAACGGGAAGGATGCAGAAGGATATGGGCCATTACCTTTTCAAAGAAATCATCCCGACTATTGAATACCTGCCGGCAAAAACGTTGTAATCCTCAAAATACAAATTGTACAAGAGGCGCGAAAAACCATTACCTAAGCAACAGGTTTACGAACGGCAGAACAAGCATTCACAATCACATGAAATGAGTCCATTATTGATTAACGTGTACAAGTTGTGGCAGTACGTGACCTGAAAAGCAAGATATTACAGATTTTCGTTCGACATCCATGCAAAAACGTTGTAGCACTAACGAGAGTCATTTTATCCATACAGAATTGGAGGTCGTGGTTGTGAATGCCAATGTTAAAAAATATATCGGCTCAACCACTTGTTTATAGTGTGAAACACTGAGATTGACGCGTTTCGGAAGTCAAGCTTCCATCATCAGAATAATAAAAAGTAAAAGAACCTGTTAAAACTCGCTAAAATGGAACATGCACCAGGCACAATGAAATTGATAATAAAATTGAAACATCATGGCTACTTCCCTTTTTGCAGCCGTGTCTTCCAAGGTGCATCTCCACATAGTCGTCAAAATACAAAAAATCTAAAATGGTGTCGCCATCTAACCACATGGCTCTCTCCTCTATCGTCGTAAACCGCCCGTGCGTCTTCGTTGATACCACACACCACGTAGCCAAACACGACACTGAAACGCGAGTGAGCTCACGAACAAGTAAACAATGAAGTCACAGAGATGTCTATACAAACAGATAACGTATACATGTTCCAAGGACCGCATGAAATGATGGTATCCTGCCAATTGCTAAAAATGTAGTTACTAAAAGAAACCAGTGAAATGTTTGAAAAAGTTATTTGTATCACAGGTTAGCTGTTCATTCAGTGTGTTCTGCTTATCCACGCTATGTATCGTAATTTCCAGCTGTTCTAGTAGATCTAGCTTTTTGCCTTTGTCCTGTCTATGTAAAAATCGAGATCCTGATCTATTCCCAACATGGGGTGTCCCGTTTCCCACATATGCGTGGCTACAGCTGACTTTTCGAAATTATTGAGCCGGAAAGCATCGCTATGTTCTTTGTAACGTACTTTAAAGGACCTACCAGTCTGGCCTACACGTGTTACACTGAATTTAACAGCTCTTTCATATTTATCGCTTTCCTGCTGTAAATTATTTCTTAGTTTATATCGCAGCATATTATTGGTCTGAAAAGCGGTATCAACTTTAAAAGGTTTGAAAATGTTAGCCACGTTTTGCGAAATATCACCGAAGTATGGTATTGTGACTCTCGTAATATTATTTGCGGTATTCTTCCTTGCATTCGCGCGCTTTTTCTGTCGTATTAATGTATTGACAACGTTTTGGTGATATCCGTTAGCTCTGGCTAGTTGTTTCACGATGTTCAGCTCAGTCATTCTGTCTGCTTCATTCATAGGGACTCTAAAGGCTCTGTCTATCAAAGATCTAAAAGCAGAAAGTTTCTGGCTATTAGGATGGCAGGAATTATCTTGTATCAACACATCAGTTGTGGTTGGTTTCCGACATATTTTAAAAACATGCCTACCATTTTGTTTCCTAATACTTAGGTCGAGAAATTGCAGTTCACCATTTTTCTCTTCTTCCACAGTGAATTCAATTTTACGAGTTACACAGTAACTCCATACACACATCCACACCTTATTGTCACCAACATTATGTATTGCCTGATTGTAGGTTTACAGCTGACGTTGATAGAAAACCACAGAATGGGTAAGGGTAGAGCAATACAGCACCTGTTGGAGGGCTGTGCATATCACAACATAGGTTTCGTTTGCTTTAGCTTTTGCTATATCCTTCTCCAGCATTGAATACGCTGCTTCCGCATGTAAATGGTGCAGTTTTCTTTCTTCGTCCATTTGCTTTCCCTCATTTTTTCTGTTAACTATCTGCAGGAACAGTCTGTCACAATACCCATATGAATCCTAACGTGATTCTCCTAAGCGAAAATTATATCGCCCCCTGAAAATATCTCTGTAAGCCCTTTCACTGCACTGTACTGTCTTCTTTAAAGAGTCGGCAAGTTTAGAAATATTCAAATCGGATCTCAGGCAGAGCTTTTCATTCTTATGTCTTGAGTAGTGGCTTTCTTGTTTTGGTAGATTCTCAAGGTGGTTTTTTATCAAGTCCTTCAAGCTGTCCTGCAGCTTATTTGGACGATTCACATGCTTACCCCTTCCGTCTTATAACGGCACGCCACATTTCATCTTCCCTTGGGGCATTTGTACACGTCTAACTGTAATCCTATATACCATGCACAACGTTTTTTGACATACCTGAATTTTTTCTGCTCCTCTTCTTAAAAAGTACTTGAATGTGCAGTGTCTGTGCGAAATGGTCTCCTCAGTCTCCCTACGTTTCATGTCTACTATTTCAATGCACGACAAAGCCAAATGTCTGGTTTGTGCATTATAGTCTAAAGCGTAGAATTCTTGAAACAGCTCTCTGTTGTCCTCAATTTTTAGTGTTTTACACTGGTATCTACATTTGCAGGTAGCAATCTATAAAGGGAGCACGACGTAATGATAAGTATAGTTAACCACATTAATATCAAAGGTAAATGCTATGACAGCGCATTACAACATATAATGTTTGCGAATAACCTATGGAATCTCCCATTTCACAGAAATATTGTGTTAGATTGGCATACAACGTTTATGTACCCACTTGTTGAGCAGGGGTTTTCCCAGGTACTGGTTTGCTATTGTGGGCCAAATATGATTGCCCCGAATTCCGTTTGTGTTTCTTCGCATTCCTCTTCCATTTACGATACTTAATTTTCCGTTTCCGGCCCCTATTTATATCTTCGCACATGCTCTGACTTAACGTCACATAACGTTCCTGCTCCATTTTCACAACGTTTCTGCATCCGAACGCCTCGCGAAGAATAGGAAACAAACGAAAAATGGCGCTTAATGTACATGTTTGCCAACATAACTTCATACACGCATTACTCTTGCCACATACAACGTTTATACGTGATCAACCGGTTTCTTAGAAAAGTGAGGGTTACAACGTTTTTGCCGGCAGGTATTCAACTGTCTTAAGGTATTTAGGAAAACCATGGAAATATCTAAATCTGGGGAGGAGGAAGGGATTAATACCACTGTCCTCCAATATACGGATCCTGAGTGTTGTCAGTGTGCCATCTCTTTCGGTGTAAGCTTCTACGCGCAGGTAAGGCTACCTACGAAACTCGTGTAACTCCTGAAATGATGTCTCCTTCTGAAAAGAACTTTATCTTATTCCCCTTTCGCCGGCCGGTGTGGCCGAGCGCTTCTAGGCGCTTCAGTCTGGAACCGTGCGACCGTTACGGTCGCAGGTTCGAATCCTGCCTCGGGCATGGGTGTGTGTGATGTCCTTAGGTTAGTTAGGCTTAAGTTGTTCTAAGTTCTAGTGGACTGATGACCTCAGATGTAAAGTCCCATAGTGCTCAGAGCCATTTTTTTATCCCTCTTTCTTGATAGATTCTTTTTAATGCCTCGTCTAATTATGCTTCTGAAGTTTGTGAGAGATGAAACTAATGATAAGTAATTCCTCTTTGAAGTAACATCCTATTACTTCTACACTTATACACTCCTGGAAATGGAAAAAAGAACACATTGACACCGGTGTGTCAGACCCACCATACTTGCTCCGGACACTGCGAGAGGGCTGTACAAGCAATGATCACACGCACGGCACAGCGGACACACCAGGAACTGCGGTGTTAGCCGTCGAATGGCGCTAGCTGCGCAGCATTTGTGCACCGCCGCCGTCAGTGTCAGCCAGTTTGCCGTGGCATACGGAGCTCCATCGCAGTCTTTAACACTGGTAGCATGCCGCGACAGCGTGGACGTGAACCGTATGTGCAGTTGACGGACTTTGAGCGAGGGCGTATAGTGGGCATGCGGGAGGCCGGGTGGACGTACCGCCGAATTGCTCAACACGTGGGGCGTGAGGTCTCCACAGTACATCGATGTTGTCGCCAGTGGTCGGCGGAAGGTGCACGTGCCCGTCGACCTGGGACCGGACCGCAGCGACGCACGGATGCACGCCAAGACCGTAGGATCCTACGCAGTGCCGTAGGGGACCGCACCGCCACTTCCCAGCAAATTAGGGACACTGTTGCTCCTGGGGTATCGGCGAGGACCATTCGCAACCGTCTCCATGAAGCTGGGCTACGGTCCCGCACACCGTTAGGCCGTCTTCCGCTCACGCCCCAACATCGTGCAGCCCACCTCCAGTGGTGTCGCGACAGGCGTGAATGGAGGGACGAATGGAAACGTGTCGTCTTCAGCGATGAGAGTCGCTTCTGCCTTGGTGCCAATGATGGTCGTATGCGTGTTTGGCGCCGTGCAGGTGAGCGCCACAATCAGGACTGCATACGACCGAGGCACACAGGGCCAACACCCGGCATCATGGTGTGGGGAGCGATCTCCTACACTGGCCGTACACCACTGGTGATCGTCGAGGGGACACTGAATAGTGCATGGCACATCCAAACCGTCATCGAACCCATCGTTCTACCATTCCTAGACCGGCAAGGGAACTTGCTGTTCCAACAGGACAATGCACGTCCGCATGTATCCCGTGCCACCCAACGTGCTCTAGAAGGCGTAAGTCAACTACCCTGGCCAGCAAGATCTCCGGATCTGTCCCCCATTGAGCATGTTTGGGACTGGACGAAGCGTCGTCTCACGCGGTCTGCACGTCCAGCACGAACGCTGGTCCAACTGAGGCGCCAGGTGGAAATGGCATGGCAAGCCGTTCCACAGGACTACATCCAGCATCTCTACGATCGTCTCCATGGGAGAATAGCAGCCTGCATTGCTGCGAAAGGTGGATATACACTGTACTAGTGCCGACATTGTGCATGCTCTGTTTCCTGTGTCTATGTGCCTGTGGTTCTGTCAGTCTGATCATGTGATGTATCTGACCCCAGGAATGTGTCAATAAAGTTTCCCCTTCCTGGGACAATGAATTCACGGTGTTCTTATTTCAATTTCGAGGAGTGTACATTGATGAACCTAAACGTTATGACTACCTGCGTAATAGCTTATACGTCCGTCTTTCGAACGAAATGTATCACTGATTCTGCGTATCAGGGATCCGACAGTTTGTCGGTAGGTTTGTGGGGGTGTGTGGCATAGTTGTCTACGCAGGAGGTCACGCAATTCCCGTAAATAACGAGCCGCTTATTTGCGTAAGCGGTGATGGGGTCCGATAGCGACCCAGATGGGTTCCATAGAATTTTCATCAGGCGAATCTGGTCTCCGAGACATCAGCTTCTCAAACCACTGCAGCACGATTCTGGCTCTGAGACAAGGACGATTATACTGCTGGAACATGACATCGCCGTCGAGAAAGACATCAAGCAAGACGGGATGCAAATGGTTCGCAGATGTCAGCGTGTTTTCAGTTACTACCACAGGTCCCTTGCAAGCGCAGAAGAATGTCTCCCTCGGCACAATACTGCTCCCACCAGCCTGCTCCGTGGCGCGTTGTACGTTTCGAGCCGCCGTTTGCCTTGATGACGGTGTTTGTGAAAACTACCATGGACCTAGTGTAGCAAAACAGTGATTCACCCGAAGAGCTGGCACGTTTCGATTGATCGACAGTCGAAACCGAAGAGCCGGCACGTTTAGATTGATCGACAGTCGAATCCTGATGGTTCCGTGCCCACTGTAATCGTAACTGACGATGTCGTTGGGTCAATATGTGAACACACAGGAGATAGTCTGCTGCGGAGCACCAAGTTCAACAATGTAAGATGAACAGTGTGCGAGCATCAGCACACATTGTGCTCTTTCGACTGAGACGCCACAGATCACCATCTATCCAGCTTTACAGAGCAGGCAAGGCTTCGACCCCGACATTCTGCGAAGAGTCGTGGACATACAATCATTTAGCGCCTAGTGATGGTTTCACTATCCTTCTACTCCTTTCAGTAGATGCTCACGACAGTAGCACGTGAACATTCGACCAGCTCCGCCGTTTTCGAGTTACTCGTTCACAGGCTCTGCGTAATAATAATCATCTGCCCTTTGTCAAAGTTGCTTACCTCAATGGATTTCCCTATTTGCTACGGCGATCCCCGTCCGTTTCTGCACCGCTTGCACACTTCTGCTCCCGCGTCACCAGGCGGCATCCAACGACGCCGTGGGCCGTGGTCACATCGTTTTGTCTGATCAGTGTATTCCTTGCAACAATCCTTCCCGTTAGTTTTTAGAGTAGTCTTCAGAAGTGCATTTGAAATTTGTTATTGTATTGTTTGCCAAAAGATTTGGAACACATCCTTCCTGTCCATCCTTCCTGCACAAATAACGTCAATTACACAGTTAGAGCAAAACAGTTAACCACTACTTTCACAGATAAACTAGGTACGTCAGGTACTAAAGTCAGTAAAATATATATTTGCACAAATTCTATATCCTAATTTCTTAATTCTCAAAACATCCAGCCAAAAGCACAGATAAAACTTCGGTGGATATGTGGCTTCATGTTCGATATCAACATGTGAAATTCATAATGACCGTGAAAAATTTCGTTATAGTCACGTGAATTAAAGATAATTGCAAAGTGAAGCCATGACTGCACACTGAACATTAAAGAATCCACTTAAGATGCGGCACTTGTGCAACATGATGAAGTATTATTTTGCATTTTTGAGTACACGGGTGTTAATTAGTATGAAATCCTTCTATTTGACCTTCATTTGTTTCTGCGGGCAAAACGTTATTTGTTGGCTCGAAGTACCTCTATGACATCAAGAAATTAAAGTATGCAAAAGTAAATATTTCAGTGGGTCACTATTGCTGAATGTAGGCAATGGTCTAATCGTAAACACAGCCGCTCTCATTGTCTGCAGAGAGCCGTGAATTAATGTCTTTGACGAGGTCTGTCAAGCAAGTTCTTCTTATCTACAGAGAGATAACTACAAATTCCATTCAATATTGTCCCAATGCTCAGTCTGAAAAGGAAATTGAGTAAAAATGTAGATGAAACACTGTAATCTAGAATGAAATTTCTGAAGCGTAATTCGAAACAGGAAATCGTGGTGAAAGTGGATATGAAATATTGCACTATTTATTAAACGAAGATCCGCACATATCATGTTGTAGATCAAGGACGGGGTCACAGAAAATTGTTAGCCTATCGAAAACTTAACAGGGCCAAATGCGTCATTCCAGACTTATTATCACAAATGGAATCTCAACAGTTTTGCAACATATATACCAGTGTCAGCAGCAAGATACGTAAATGCTCTGCGAGATGTTGCAGCTATTTTTAAAACATCCAGAAACCGATATGAGTCTTGACCACTGTATTTATTGAGTTTTGTACTCCCTAACGCGTTTCGGCCTTATACTATCTTCAAAGGATCTACAAGAGAAATACATGAAAGCGTTTTAGTGAAAAAACACTGGTACATTTACATAAAACGTACTTCGTAAAAAGGAAAGAAGCTAGCACTTAGCGGAAAAACGTTCATAAAACACAGGAAATGAACATCGGAAGAACTCACTAAATTATCTATAACACCTTCTTAGCTAAAAGGAAACTGAATTTATAAAACATGGATACAAAGTATCTGGTTTACATTCCTTGACAGTCGAGTGAAAACTGACTGCCAGTACACATCAAAGTGTTAGGTGACGTAGACCGCCAGATGGCAGTACTATATGGCGTTTATGAGCATTATATGTTTTGAAATATAGAAATACTGCTACAATGAAATCTGGTACAATGTAGTTGTAAATTACAAACTATATAACATTGTATCTATTACATCACCCAGTTTATTATCTAACAAATATCCATGGCGCAGGAGACGCGAAAATTATCACAGCAAGATGGTGTCAGTGTACAAAAATATAATCAAAAATAAGTGAACATATAGCAGTTCAATAAAATAATATATAATAAATTATAACAAATGCATAATCGATGTATTGATATTCCAAGCATAAGATAAAACAAATTTACAAGTCACTCGCAGAATGTTATCACTCAGCAAACATGTTTTTGTTTTCGCACCTGTTAGTTAATATGTGAAACATCCATATTTCCACGGTTAGCTTTCCGTAAGACAACGATTAGATCATTTATTAAATGATACGGACAACAATTTAGGAAAAAAAAAATTAACACTTCCAGACTTACATGTCGCAGCATATTCTTACTATTTTTGTTGTATCCTAGTTATACGTATTGTTACCTTGGCGCTTATGCACTGCTGGTTCCATCATAATTACGCAACCGTTGTAATTTATCATTTTATTGGACAGGTAGACACTTACTTGTTCTAACTACATTTTTATACATTGAGGCCATCTTGCGGTGATAATTTTTGCGTCTGTTTGCGCAAGATGGATATTTGTTACATAATAAACTGGGTATGTAATAGATATAATACAATATTATTTGTCATTTACAGCTACATTGTATCAGTCAATTGTATCAGTACGTTTGTATTACAAAAGATGCAACTTTCATAAACGTCGTGTTATACTGCAATCTGGTGGACTTCTTCACCTAATACGAGTACTTCAATCTGTACAGTGAGTCAGTTTGCACTATATCATGAAAGAATGTGGACCAGATACGTTGTATCCATGTTCGACAAATACAGTTTGGTTTTACCTGAGAATGTGTTATAGATATTTTGGTGAGTTCTATCTTTCTTCATTTTTTACGGTGTGCATTTCAAGTATTTTATCAATTTTCTTTTCTTCTGAGTACCTGATTCTTCCGGTCTTACGAAGTGCGTTTTATGTAACTGCACGAATGTTTTTTCACTGACACCCTTTCAGGTATTTCTCTTGTAGAGCCTTTGAAGATGGCTTAAGGCCGAAACGCTTAAGGCAGTATAAAATCATCAAATACAGTGGTCAAGACAGATGTCAGTTTCTGAGTGTAATTCACAATGTGTCAAACGGTTCGTCCCATCTCCTGTAACTCTTAGGTATCTGAAGAATTTCCAGCAATACACAATTACACATGTCCTCATCCATCTAAAAGTGATCTCAGCAGCTCTTATTTTCTTTTCGTTTTCAGGCTAAATGGGCGTGAAGATTCACACGGCAACAAATCTGTTCAACATGACGTGGATTTATTTCCCTGTCACAGCCGTGATGCGTGTCCCTCAGCAGTTTCCAGTCAGTGGATGGGAAAGGCAAAGCCACTGGTTTGCATTCCAAGGAATTTCAGCTTTATAGCACGTCACAGCCTGTGTAGTATCTTCACGGCGCTGCTAATTCGTTGTGGGCCGCTATTCTGCTCGAATAAAGCGACAAGCTGCGGACCCTTGTATTCAAAGAGGACAGCGTCGTAACTCAGTTGGGGCCGGTTGGCGCGGCTCCGGTTTTGTCTTTGGTGGGGAGCACATACCTCGTTTTCACTGATGGCTTTGGGTCTGACTCGAATTATGGCACCAGGTGCCGCAGAAAAAGACGGTACTGACAAAGAAATTTCTCCTCCTCACAATTTAGCCGTTTTTACAATAGTGCTGCAAAATTTAATTGCTGAACTGGCCCTGCGGTAACATGTATGAGATTATGCTAGTCAACAGGTATCCATGGTACTCGGAATTTCTTTTTTATTTTATGACGAATCTGATTAATGTGACTATACCATCTACATAAGCATTGACACAAATCATGTACTGGATTCACCCAGGTCTGAAGATGGTCGTAGTTGACCAAAATCAACCACCTGGTTAGTGAAATTTTTTGGTCCATGACGGAGGTAATAAGAAAACAAATATTTCTTGGAACGCTGTGAAACATTATTGCGAATATGTCGCAATTTGTGAACAAAATTTAAGCTTTTTCGAGCGTCTAGTTTGCTAATGGGTGGATTTAAGCACACCTAATTTTGGGGAGCTGCACTCATTGGTAAAACTATTTTTTCTCTGTCGCGTCACATTTCCTAGGTACACAGCAGGATCGAAACTAGTACTGGTAAATGATCTTCCCTTCGTGGGGACCACAGTCATATAGAAGTTTCTGACAGAAATTTCCGTCATTTGACTGTTAATTGTTCATTTATTATACACAATTATGATTTCGGTTTTGCAGCCGTTCTCACGTTCATGTTGATACATAAGACGATAAATATGTTTTTTCGACGATGACATATCACAGGTAGACAATACACGTTTTAACAATCGAACATGCACTTGAAAATGGCTACAAACCCGGAATAATTATTGTGTAAAATAAATGAACAATTAACAGTCAAATGGAGGAAATTTTTTCCAAAAACGTACTGGTAAACATTGACGGAATTACAACAAAGAAAAAACACACATTCGTAGCTTTGGAACTCATTACTATTTAATATACATCTATGCACATGACGCCAGTAGAAGGTCTAAATTTCAACTTTAACAAAAACAATAAATTTCAAAAAAATTTTCAACTTTAGCTTTCTTTGGTAGTCGAAAAATGTGACGACAATGCTCTTGTTTTGTTTACTCTTACATCACTCGCCCTAACAAGACGCAACAATAGCCGCCCATCATCGGAGGCTTTGAATGACGTTAATAGCGGTGTTCCATCGTGTGGATATCTAGGTGAACGCGTTCATCTAGCTTGTCGCTTCCGGCGCCCAAATTTTCCTTCAAGACATCAAGGTGGGAATGTAAAACGTAAATGTAACGTGACATTCTCACCTGATATTCTTGTAATAGTGTAAAACATTATTCACAATGGAAACATAGTTACCATCTCTTCTGTCGCCAGAAACGGACTTCACAATTACTTTGAAAGAGGGCCAAGCAGCTAATTCTTGGTCTCCAATTATTAGATCCTCCATGTCTGGATGATGCTCTCGAAGCCGGCCGCTTTTGCCCAGCGGTTCTAAGCGCTTCAGTCTGGAACCACGCGACCGCTACGGTCGCAGGTCCGAATCCTGCCTCGGCCGTGGATGTGTATGATGTCCTTAGGTTAGTTAGGTTTAAGTTGTTCTAAGTTCTAGGGGACTGATGACCTCAGATGTTAAGTCCCATAGTGCTCAGAGCCATATGAACCATTTGATGCTCTCGGAAACGCAGCTCCAATTGCTTTTTTTAAAAACCTCATTAAGTTCGCAGGACCAGTGTCGGCCTTTATAGTAAGCCTTTATCAAGTGTGTCTGAAAGTTATGGGTAGAGAAGCAGCGTCAAATGATATGCGATGATCTGTGCAAATCTGGTGACATGGTACAATGTTGGTGATTCGGAGCGCACTGTTCGGCGCAAGCTGTACAACAACGGGCTCCGCAGGTGATGCTGTCGTACGTGTTCCGACTTTGATACAGCGACCAAGTCAGTTCGGATAGCAGCCGGTACGGGATCATGGAGATACGACAGCGGATCAATGGAGACGTGTCGGCTGGTCGGAAAAATCACCAGGACGATGGTCGCGCCTGGATTCCCCATCATTCAGGCGAACGGATGATCGCAACATGTCCTGGGCCACGGGGACAGTCCGCTGTGGGCAGTGTTAAGCTGTGGAGGTCGTTTACGTGGGCTTCTACGGGACCTGAGGTAGTAATCGACTACGTAGTAATGGACTACGTGAAAATTATTGTGGACCATGTGCACCCCTTCATCCTTGATGTCTTCCCTTATGGCAGTCACATCTTCTAGCAAGATAAATACCCCAGCAACAACGCGAGAGTCGTACTGCACTGGTTTGAGGAGCATGACTGTAAACTCACGTTGATGTCTGGGCCACTAAATCGCCTGAGGGAACGCATATTGGACTCTATCGGACGGCGTTAGCTTGCCCACAAACCACCAACCGTAATATAAGGGAGTTGCTTGAAATGTGCATAGATATCCGGTTTTACATACACCGGTATTACTACCAACGATTTATCTTGATCAATGGGAGTTGCGTGAAGTGTGTGTAGATATCTGGTGTTATATAAACTGGTATAGCTACCAAGGACTTATCTCGATGTATGGGAGTTGCGTGAAGCGTGCGTAGATATAGGTATAGCTACCAAAGACTTATCTTGATATATGAGAGTTGCTTGAAGTGTGCATAGATATCCGTTTTTACATAAACCTGTATAGCTACCAAGAACTTATCTTGATATATGGGAGTTGTGTGAAGTGTGCATAGATATCCAGTATATATTACATAAGCTGATATAGCTACCAAGGACTTATCTTGATATATGGGAGTTGCTTGAAGTGTGCATAGATATCCGGTTTTACATAAACCGGTATAGCTACCAAGGACTTATCTTGATACCTGGGAGTTGCTTGAAGCGTGCATAGATATCCGGTTTCACATAAGCCAGTATAGTTACCAAGGACTTATCCTGATATATGGGAGTTGCGTGAAGTGTGCGTAGATATCTGGTGTTACATAGATCCATGTACCTACCAAGGACTTGTCTAATCAATACGATGTATAGTCGCTGCTTTGTTAGGTTCCAAAGATTGGCCAACACACTATTAGATAGGGAATAATTATATTTTGGCTCCGCAGGGTATAAGGCGATATGATATGAAGTGGTTACTAACACAATTCCCCCTTGCAAAAGCTACACGCTATAAACTGTAGAGCGACTGCCCTATGCCAATAATGCCGCGTGACAGATTCTTGACAACACAGAGAACAAACAGGTATCTTGGCAATGATGAAACTGGAGAGTGACAAAGCTTTTTGTGTAATTTCCGGGAGCTTCAACATCAGGTTTGTTTTACGGAAGAAACGTATTGTTTCTGCTCGGCATCTCATAATTTCTGTATGAAGGCTGAAATGAACCAAACCATTTTAAAACATTTTATCGTAGTACACAAAATTACTTTTCTCTCCCGTCTCTGGTATGGGATGTTCTACGTTTCTGCACTGCAGTCACGTTTATGTTTATCGGCTGTATAGCTTATATTTATTGTGTTACCCTGCCCACAAATGTCTCAGTTCAGTGCTTCGGCGCTCACCGTCCTAAGCCAGAAAATTTTCTTATCCAGGAGATTGCTAGCACCACGAAAACTGCGAAATAGTTGATACACATGTTCACTTTAATGCAAATCTTTAATCATAGCCGTTTATTTCACCATTGGCGACAATTTTTCGCTCTGATTTTTGGTGAATGCATTTCCTATTGGAGCACTACTACACTACCTTATGAAGTCGCAAGAGATGGTCTAAAAAAAAAAAAGGTCGTGTGACTAGGGCCTCCCGTCAGGTAGACCGTTCGCCGGGTGCAATTCTTTCGATTTGACGCTAGTTCGGTGACTTGCGCGTCGATGGGGATGAAATGAAGATGATTAGGACAACACAACACCGAGTCCCTCAGCGGAGAAAATCTCCGACCCAGCCGGGAATCGAACCCGGGCCCTTAGGATTGACATTCTGTAGCGCTGACCACTTTTTTTTTAAATCTCATTTTGTTCGTCTTCGTTCGTTTCATCTGTTCGGTGCGGACGTCGCAAGACACCCGTTTCAGTTCGTTGTTGATCCATTAACTCAGTTTTTTTTATTACAGAGGGCAGCTAACCCTCTGACCGAACACGCTGAGTTACCGTGCTGGCACCACTCAGCAACCGGGGGCGGACAAATGGTCTGATGCGTTACTTCAAAAGGCAGTTGTTTACTAATGCGTAGTCCTTGCCTTTCTGCGATCCAACAAAACGGCTCGTCTAGCCTACAGTGTTAAATTGCAGAGAACAGAATCTTTGAACTAAAACACCAAAAATGCACAGTACTTTCTCAGCATGTCGATGAACTTAACAACGCATTGATAACTTTTGTCAAGTAAGGTATCGCGCAAATTTTACATGCAAAAAAATTACCGATCTCATCATTTGCCTTAGCTGTACGGGTGAAAACGACCACCGACGGAATTAATGTATGATATCATCAGCAAGAAAAAACTTACAGTATGCTCTTGATGACAGTCATTTCTAATAAGAGTACACATAATCCAAAGCAAAACGAGATATACCAAGTATCGCATCTGCATCCTAACTGTAGATGTAAAGCATCTTATTATTTATTGGAACCTAGCTACCCTGAAGTGCCAAAGAAACTGGTGTAGGAATATGTATTCAAATACAGAGATATGTAAACAGGCAGAATATAGCACTGCGGTCGGTAACGTCTACATGAGACAAGTGTCTGGCGCAGTTGTTGTATCGGTTACTGATGCAACAATGGCAGGTTATCAAGATTTAACTGAGTCTGAACATGGTATTATAGTCGGCACACGAGCGATGGGACACACCATCTCCGAGGTAAGGATGAAGTAGGAATTTTCCCGTACGACCATTTCACGAGTGTACCATGAATATCAGAAATCCGATAAAACATCAAATCTCCAACATCGCTGCGGTTGGAACAGGATCCTGCAAGAACGTGACCAACGATGACTGAAGAGAATCGTTCAACGTGACAGAAGTGCAACCCTTCCGCAAACTGCTGCAGATTTAAAGCTGGTCCATCAACAAGTGTCAGCGTGCGAACCATTCAAAGAAACATCGTCGATATGGGCTTTCGAAGCCGAAGGCCCACTCGTGTACCCTTGTGGCTGCACGAACTGAGCTTTACGCCTCGCCGGGGCCCTTCATCACAAAAATTGGACTGTTGATGACTGGAAACCAGTTGGTTGGTAGCACGAGTCTCGTTTCAAATTGTATCGAGCGAATGGACGTGTACGGGTATGGAGACAACCTCATGAAGCCATGAACCCATGAAATATCAGCAAGGGGCTGTTCAAGCTGGCGGAGTCTCCGTAATAGTGTGGGATGAGTGCAGTTGGAGTGATATGGGACCCCTGATACGTCCAGATACGACTCTACACTATTAGCCGAGCGGTCTCAGGCGCTGCAGTCATGGACTGTGCGGCTGGTCCCGGCGGAGGTTCGAGTCTTCCCTCGGGCATGGGTGTGTGCCTGTTTGTCCTTAGGATAATTTAGGTTAAGTAGTGTGTAAGCTTAGGGACTGATGACCTTAGCAGTTAAGTCCCATAAGATTTTAAACACATTTGATTTGATACGACTCTACAGATGACACGTACGTAAGCGTCCTGTCTGATCATCTGCATTCGTTCATGTCCATTACGCATTGAGACAGACTTGGGCAATTCCATCAGGACAATACGATACCCCACACGTCCAGAATAGCTACAGAGTGGCTCGAGGAACATTCTTCTGAGTTCAAACACTTCCGCTGGCCACCAAACTCCCCAGATATGAACATTATTTAGCATATCAGGGATGCCTTGCAACCTGCTGTTCAGAAGAGATCTCCACCCCCTCGTACTCTTGCGGATTTATGGACAGCCGTGCAGGATTCATGGTGTCAATTCTCTCCAGCAATACTTCAGACATCAGTCGAGTCCACGCTGAGGGTACTTCTGCGTGCTCGCGAGGGCCCTACACGATATTAGGCAAGTGTACCACTTTCTTTGACTCTGTAATGTACAATGGGCGAGGACCTGTCTTAATATCCTTGAATTATGCCTTTTCCAAGCAGAATTTTTTTGGCTCCATGAATAGCAACTTCTGGTTACGATGAGCTGATTTTCCAGATGAGATTTATGTGAACTATGGCGCAGCATCAGAGTGCTGTAGCCGCAACAGAAAAGAGTGAGAAACATATTGCATCAAATCTTCGTGAGATGTGGCGATCATATTCTGTAATAAAAAACTATCGTCTTGACCATAAGAATTTATTATCACAGTTCTTTCATCGTTACATGATATATATATATATATATATATATATATATATATATATATATATATATATATATATATATATATATATATATATATATATGTCGATTTAAATTTCGCTTCATGTGGTTAACCTTGATATGATACTTCGTTTGTGCTTTTCAAAATGGAATAATGCTGTATCACGTAACGATGAAAGAACTGTAATAATAAATTCTTATGGTCAAGACGATAGTTCTTTATTACAGAATATGATCGCCACATCTCACGAAGATTTGATGCAATATGTTTCTCATTCTTCTCTGTTGCGGCTACAGCACTCTGCTGCTGCGCCATAGTTCAAGTTCAAATAATTCGAAGGCAAGCTGTTATGTTGAAGTCTGCCATTGAGCTTCTGAGGGTGGATTTCGATCTTTTCATTGTTAAAAAAGCAACAAGTACATATAAATCTAAACATCGACATAATCGTACCTGCAGAACTGGAATGTCGTGAAAATTTAATTGATGAAACAGAGGTCTACACGATTAATTTTGCTATAAAAGTAATAGCGCAAACGTCACACAGTAGGTATACAAGCTCTAATTGTAGCCGAGTTTTCACACTGTCAACATAACCCGAAAACAAGTGGAACTGTGCAACCCTTTGTAAACTGAAAAGTAGTATGACAGCTTGATCTAACTGCAGATTCATTGGTCGAGTGTTCCTCCTGAAAATAAAAAAACATATTTTCACACTGAAAATGTTTATTTTGCTGCTCCCATATGATAAATGCTTTCTTCACTCATATCGCTTAAAAGCGTATTTTATTTATTTTTTGTTTTAACTTTTGCTCGTCGGCTTCACGCCGTTCACCTTGCATCTGTCCTCAAGTCATTCGTATAGAATCTATTGTAATGTTATTGTAAACTGAATTTTTTCGTTACGTTCAAAATTTGGAAGCACATTAAAAGAACACTAATCGTATCAAGAGACCATCTCATTCAATAAATATAAAAACCAGGCTTCTTGCACTGATAGGTTAATGTTGATTTGTCTGATCGCTTTGAAGTTTCTAACCAGACCATCATGCTACTTATCGTCCCTTTAAAAACAGCTAATCTCCATTTTAGAGGGAGACACTAAACAAAATTTCAATTTTTTTGTATTAATGGCTATTTCACATCTTTATAGTGTTTGCTCTTAGATCCCAAAACGATTTCGCTGTATTCGAATTACAAGTACGTTTAAGAAATGTTTGAAATACGGACTGCATAAGGGGCACACCGAAAGATGCCAAAGATAACTTTTGATTTCTATCACCATCAAACAGAAACCATCTCTACTCCAAACTTGTCATAAACTCAAACTGGGAAAAACAAGTTGCTAGATTTCCAGGGAAACTGCAGCGAAACAATTGCCAGCCATTCGCTGGAACTCAATTACTTTGCCTGTTGACTGTGTAAATGTAAATTTAAGGAACACGCTGAAGTCCAGTTCAGTACAATCAACAACCTCCAAGGAAATAGGCACTGTCTTACAATGAAATATCACTACCACTGTAACTCCTCAAGACTACAGTGAGAGATTTTTATTCAGAAAATTCAAGAAAAAGGCTATCCTGAACTTGAAATTACAAGAAGAATCCTCAAACAAACAGTAAGGGTGCCGGTGAATTACAATGGGCATATGTCTTGTAGTAACATTCATTTTTTAATAAAATGTTAAAATCAATTTAGCCACAAGTTTGCTTTTCTAAGCTCAGTGGCAACATTTTTTATCATAAATATTAACCAATCTGCATGAAATTCTTGCAGGAAGTAGTCTTGATGTGTTTGCATACTACTATGAATTAATATTATCGAAAATGTAATTTGTTTGTTTTATCAAAAATGGTTCAAATGGCTCTGAGCACTATGTGACTCAACTGCTGAGGTCATTAGTCCCCTAGAACTTCGAACTAGTTAAACCTAACTAACTAAGGACAGCACAAACATCCATGCCCGAGACAGGATTCGAATCTGCGACCGTAGCGGTCTTGCGGTTCCAGACTGCAGCGCCTTTAACCGCACGGCCACTTCGGCCGGCTATTTGTTTTATCATCACATTTATGTACCGATAATTAAAGTACATTTAAGGCTTATATTTGAAATAAACACTGGAAACAAGTCATTAATATTTCTCACAAAATGAATGCACAGAACCATTGAAATGTGTCTTGTGAATGTACCTACAAATTCTGGCATATGAAAATTGTGATGTGAAAATGTTCAAATATGTGTGAATTCCTAAGGGACCAAACTGCTGAGGTCATCGGTCCCTAGACTTACACACTACTTAGACTAACTTATGCTAAGAACGACACCCACACCCATGCCCGAGGGAGGACTCGAAGCTCCGGCGGGAGAGGCCGCACTCTCCGGGACATGGCGCCTCAAACCACGCGGCCACTCCGCGCGACTTGTGGTCTGAATACCAAAAGCTGGTTTGCATTAAAATCAAATTAGATATTCAAAAAAGGTTATGGACTTCAAAACTTGCATATTGCTACATCTTTACATAATATAAACACGATTTTAAAATTTGGTTCTGCTGGCAAAGTAGAAGAGGAGTTAAATTTTTGGGTGGAGTCTTCGCTCAAGCACTGCGCCGTATGTACTGTATGTTCCTACTTTGCGATCAGTTACTTTTCTATATTTTATTTTGTCTTTGCCTGTTTCATGCTGGTTTATTCATCTTATAACGGAGGGAGGAAGTATGGATTTAGCTGCATGACATTTATCTGCGTTTCCGCTGTAAACATTTTGTATTCAGTGTCTACCCATACAGATTTTGATTCTAAGGACCTCTCAAGGCGAATGCTGCGATTATTCCCTAGAAAAGACTTGGTCTTGCCGGTATTCATTAGGAAATATTTCACAAAGTTCAAGAGACGTTTAGCCGACTTTGTGCCGTTTCCAGGGAACTGAACGAGAAGGTAGTCTCTTTCAGCCCCCCATTAAATTTATTTACAAGATTGCCAATGGTTTAATGAAACCACTTTTCAATATTTACAAATTTTTCAATGATTCTGACGTTCTCTTCACCACTGTAACTTCCGTTCCTATGCAACACGAGTCAGAAGTGATTTTAATTTCCCTTTAGTTTGGAGTTTTCTTAATGATTTTGCAATCGTTTCGTCAGCATTCTTTGATTGGGATGGAAGAAAAAAGGTCAGCAAAGTTTAAAACTAGTCGGTCAAACTGGAGGCTTTGGTTCTATGCATCTTCTCGAATATTTTTTACTAACGAGTAAATATTCGGAAGAAATTTTCGTAATAATGTATTTATTCTTCGGCTCCATCCTTCTGAGACGTTATTACTGCGATGGCGCCATCCACTGGAATTCCACATTTCTCTTGGAATATTTCTGTTATCGAGCCACTGATCCAAAAATACTCACAAAAGTACTGAAGCTTTAGGTTCTCAGGTGTGCTCTCCTGAATACACGGCCAAACATCGTCCAACATTCTCAGGGTAAGATGTGCTAGAGCATAACATATTCTTATACGACAACGTATTTCCTAGATTTCCTTATAGGCTGAACTTGTTTCCACAAACATTGATTAAAGTGATAATTTGCAACCAGTAATCTCCGTTCCAGGAAACAAATTGTTAACTGCTTTGACGATGGTAATAACTACGTCCATCGTCAGAGATGCAGAGTTTCATCCAAGTACGTTAGTTTTCATATCTTGAAAAAAACGTTCATTGTTTCTCGTTTTTTATTTGGCAGCAAAGCGTAAACAACTGGAATAGTGTTTGTTTTCTTGTAAGATCTATAAAGGTCGGCATGGAGTACAAACAACTGTCCAAACTGCTTGCTCTAACTATTGAACGATGCATTCACAAAGGATGATACGCAGTTTGATAAACGTACTTCTCCCTTCTCGCTGGCGAACACCACTATTCTTTCATTCGGTCCCCTGTTGTCATTTGCAAGTCAAAAATTGTTACCATCATTCATGTGTAAATTACTTTCTTGGGAGAAAGTTCCTCCAAAATTGGTGGGATCTTGTGTATTCCCATATATTTCCGCGAAAAGCGATGTAACGATTTTTCCACACTTCTGCGTAATGGTAAAGATGTTACTAAGTTGTAGCCTCGATTGAAGAGCTGCCCTACTTCTTCAACATAAAGTAATGAAACTTTAGTATCCGTTTCTTTTCCTCGCCTCTTTGCGCTGACAAAATGTTTTCACACTTCATTTGCTGCTTCATCTGGAATACAAACAGGGATACCTTCCCCTAAAACTGCGTTTTTTTTGCATAGTCTTCCTTTGCACTTACTCTCTTTAAAACTTACACAACGGCAGTAACTCACTTTTTGTTTGTTTGTATAATCCACTATGCACTATGCCCCTTTGTAAATCAGTAAAAGTTTCTCTTTGGTGGTCTCAATCAACTCCATTACCTCAGCACTAGAACACTACTTGCCATCAGAGATGAACGGTAGTACTTAACTCTGGGAGAAAGCCACGCACACTACGAACAGATGCGAGGACAGGGGACGTGGTGCAGAAATGGCCTTTGGCCTTCCCAGAATACGTTGCAGGGCGGACAGGTTAATGTACCCTACTTCTGGAACACCCTGTCCACTGTCTACAGTGTCCTGGTCTTCGTGGCTTCCGTGAAAATGTCAACACATTCCCTCTCCACACAAGTGTGACTCCGTGCAAGTGTCACAAACTCTGAACGAAATAGTGAATGTCTAATGTTCGGGTGACACAAGGTGATTACAGAAGGAACACAAGCTCGGACCAGCCATGTCCTTTTCAAATGAGTGATTTCGATATTCTCTTCAAATGGATTAAAGAAACCACGGCTAAACTAAGTCTGAAAATTCTTTTATGGAGAATAAACGTTGTTTTCTCACTACTTTTCTTATATTCAGCTGAGTTTATTTTAGTTTTTTTTCCCTGACAAAATAAAGGGGAGGAGGAAATGGAATGAAACTTCATGGGATCAGAAGGTATGTGATGTTATTGACGTCAGTACAAAATCGAGTCACATGTACGAAGAATTTGACGGTATGAGCCCATTTGTCGCTCTGACTTTTCACTCTGTCGGGCCTGTATGAGGCTACAGTTGAGCTTCAAGCATACCTCTGTGAAGCTATCAAGAACTCTACCTGATGACCTATACTGTAAACAGGCTGCTCCCATAACATCATGTGTAGTGTTAAGAGAAAGTGGCACAACGGATACTATCGAACATTTGAATTTCAACTGGGATGGCTCAATTAAACATGAAATGTGGTTGCCAGAGGTCGCGCTGATATAATGAGAAAAGGTTTCCTGTAACTGTTGAATGAAGCTGAAGGTCACAGTTCTATTTATTGCTAAAACATATGGATTTGACTGAAAATGTTGATTACATAATATAAGTAATTATAAAGTATACAATGGTTCAAGTAGATTATTAAACATCAAGACAATACCTTGGCACAGGAGGGTGGAACTAGAAAGGAAATAACAATAATGACGTGAAGCACCAATGATTGTTGAAGTAGCTGACGGATTAAAGTGGAGACCCAGAAAAGTATCTATGTGTAGTAGTTCTCTTGCCCAACCATAGGTTGAGGTTAGTTAGCTGAGTGCGTGAATTAATGCACAAATGGAAGACTCTAACTCGAAACAAAGATTTCGCATCCGTCTCCACACGTCATGTGCAAATGCAGCACATGCTTACCATCAATCTAATACTCAGATGCAGATAATGGCAGCAGTGGTAGGTGAAGGTTATAGTATATGGTTGGCCCCAGCATCTGTGATAGGTTCTGAGCCAGAGTCTCAAAACGACCATCAGCTAAAGTGTTGTCTGCTGGAAGTCCTCCATCACTGGAGCTCTAAAGTCAAGTCCCTATGTGGTCGCCTTCTAAAAATCCTGAAGGTTCTGCCAGCACCGGCTTCTCGTTAGCCAGTCACTGTGAACCCTGCGAGATCTGCCCAACGCAAATTTCATAAAAATACTAGCAATCTTCCTTCTCTTAAATAATCTGCTGTGGTTAAACAGTAACAAGAAATTCTCTCTTAGAGCGGGACAGAAAGCAGAAGTTCTCTCCCACTATAAGGTTGGTTTCACAATTCGGTTAATGATAGAGATTGCACGTAGTCAATAGTGGATTTCCATCCCCGCTTCAAAAATAATTTTGGTGAGCCAGTGCTTGGTTCCCTTACAATACTTACACATCAACTTCTCCTGACCTTTGCGTCTAGCAGATTCCTTTCGCTCTGTCTCGCGTTTTCCCATCCCCTTATAGATACCTATCATTTTAGAAAGTGTTCTCATTGTGAGTTTACAGTTGGTCGTGTTCGGCCTCCTGCCCCCTGCTGTGTCCGTCTTCGGGGTTCCGAGCACCACGCCCAACGACGCCCAATGCTCAGTTCATACTTACCAGACACTTTTACGACCCGTATGCTATTGTTCCCCTGTGGCTCTCGCGTTCTCACAGTCAGCCAGCGAGCTCAGCTCACATACAAATTGCAAGTAGCTCTCACGGGCTTATACGGAGTGTTACAAAAAGGTACGCCCAAACTTTCAGAAAACATTCCTCACACACAAATAAAGAAAAGATGTTATGTGAACATGTGTTCGTACACTTCTCAACAACAGATTCGGTGACCGATGGATTGGTAGAGGCGGACCAATTCCATGGCCTCCACGCTCTCCTGACCTCAACCCTCTTGTCTTTCATTTATGGGGGCATTTGAAAGCTCTTGTCTACGCAACCCCGGTACCAAATATAGAGACTCTTCGTGCTCGTATTGTGGACGGCTGTGATACAATACGCCATTCTCCAGGACTGCATCAGGGCATCAGGGATTCCATGCGACGGAGGGTGGATGCATGTATCCTCGCTAACGGAGGACATTTTGAACATTTCCTGTAACAAAGTGTTTGAAGTCACGCTGGTACGTTCTGTTGGTGTGTGTTTCCATTCCACGATTAATGTGATTTGAAGAGAAGTAATAAAATGAGCTCTAACATGGAAAGTAAGCGTTTCCGGACACATGTCCACATAAGATTTTTTCCTTCTTTGTGTGTGAGGAATGTTTCCTGAAAGTTTGGCCGTACCTTTTTGTAACACCCTGTAGACATGCATTGAAAAAGTACTTATTAAATACACAATCATTGGTGTTTGTTTGATTTACACGCATATCTTCATGTGTCGCTCGTAATTTGAATTGACTTGGTAGTCTAATTTGAATACTGAGTTATTAATTAGATTACAGAGCAGTTTTAGGAGAAACTATCCATTAACATCACCTCTTCCTCGGTTTTCAAATTAGTGCTGATGTATTTGTCGTGAGACTTGTCTGTAGTACAACTACATCAAAGAAATTTTACTTTTGCTTTGGCTTCTATGTTCCCACTTTTTCGTGAGCATTCGACGGATGTGCTTCGTGGCAAGGATTATGGGACTGAGGTAGGTAACCTGTAGCGAAGGCCACGACCTTTGAAATTCACACTCATACGCTTATCGACAATTGTCCATCCCATGCGCTATTCACGACTGGAACAGGAAAGAGAAGTGAGAATGATGTAGAAAGTACCTTCCAACAGATTCCTTAAGGCGTCTTACAGAGTGTGCATGTGGATGTAGACGTAGTTGTAGAAGGTATATTTTCATGATCTGGCGACCGTTAGTAAACCAAGATGATACAGTAAACTGGTACTACTGATGTTTCGCTTAAAAACGTTTCTCTCCACCTTCGTATTGTGTAGCGGTACTCTGCACATCTTGTCCAGTACACTAGCAACATATTCATTGTCTGTTCCATTCGAAAGAGACGCGTTGCATTTGTCGAGGAATGATAGCACACAGCTTTGGACATAATGTTTGCGGCAGGTGAGGGCGCAGCACCTGTACGGGAAGCACCATCCCACACAAAGCACTTCATTCTCGCAAGCAAGTAAACTGCAAAAGAGGAAGGGAGAAACTTCAGACTCCTGTGGCAGCAAAGAAAATGTGAGGCGCTCCCAGTGGAGTTCAGTAACAGCCACTCTTTATAGTGATCGCCAACAGAAAACACCAACACTTTAGACACAGACGACACCAACAAGTCAGAAGCCAGTTGCCACACTATAAATATGTGAAATGGGAGGCAGTTAGCCGATTGTAATATTGATTTTCGTGCTAATGTGGTCACCTTCAGGAGATTTACATTAAGAAAGCTCATAAGCATAACTTAACGTTTGGGGCCTTAATTTGAAACCACTTGTACTCGTTCTGTGTGAATCAGCTCTCCAGGTGCCTGAGAACAGGTTTTCCGCACGAAGCGGCGGCCAAGAAACGTGTTCTGTCCGTCGGCCGGCCGCTGCTGCATTGTTGTTTCTCAGAGCGGGAACCGTCAAACGCAGTCACACTGGGGCTGTTTCAGATCAATAGAATCCCGGTTATCCAAGTACACGTTTTCTGAACTTTCAATTATCCGACGTCGACAAAGATGATTTGGCGCTTCCGATTATTCGAGATTCATTGGCCCTGTATTAGTTGTCTGAAGGTTGCAGCAGTGTATCACCTTTTACCTGAGTCGGATTCGCGGTTTTGTTGATATTGTAGATTCGTTATTACTCTAGTTCATTTGCACGCTCTGCCTCTTAATGACACATAGTTTCAAACAATATTCTACCATGTCTTGTTAACACCGTTTCCAGTATACAAACAGTGTCCTATCACAATTTTTCCTGTATTCAGAGTGTCCCATTTATCTTGACCACCCTAAGTAACTGTTTGTCCAGATGCAAATTACAAAATGTTTCAAGCAAATGTTCTTTAGTCGTCAGGGGGACATCAATCAGCATGATTGCCTTCGTTGTAGCTTTGTTTTTTACAAAGATATGAACAGCGGTATGACTTTTTTAAATGGCACCCTGTATTTGTTTCGATAATTAATTTCCTCTGCTAAAGACCTATTCAAAAATGTAACACAGTGTACCATTCACTGAAACACAACGTTATTAACTACATAACACAACACTGACGTTGACGCTGCCAGCGCTTAGTGCAGCTACTCGGGGTGATGGAACATATCATCGTGTTGATGGTGACAGAGGACAATTGTAAACGTAAGTAGAATGCACATCCATCATATCGTCAACCATAGCCAGATGAAGAGTTGTGTGAGTAGAATGTACACCAACGAATAGAAGGTAGAATGCTATTCATCTAAGGGTAATGTGAGTTAGCAGAACAGTAATTGCAATACTGTTTCCTTACGTACGGGTACATTTAGTACAGTAGATTAGTCCGTTTAAGTACTGTTGTGTAGAGTAGGCATACAGTAAAGGCTGTCCTTCCTACAAACTGCATTGACATAACGTTTCTTTTATTGTTGTTGTTGTTGTTGTTGAAGGTAGGCGAAATGCTACGCAACCAGCGGAACTGTACAGAGAGCAATATCCTGACAAGAACCCGCCTTCCCGACGGATGTTTTCTCGTCTTGTGGCGCCGCTTCAGGAAACGGGAAGTTTCAACCCATGATGACGCAATCGTCTTAGCATTCGCACAGACGGAACTGCCGAAGTTACTTTTCGCGCTTCCGTTGGTACGAATCCACATGTGAGCACACCACAGCTTGAACACGAGACTGGCATTCCAAAAACCAGTGTACATCGTATTCTTACACGTCACCGGTTCCATCCTTACCATGTACACCTACATCAAGGATTGCATGGGAATGATTTACAGAATCGTGTACAGTTCTGTCAGCGAACACAGCAGCAAATCCTCGCCAACCCGATGAATGTTCCTTCTCATATGAAGGACAGGTAAATACAAGGAACATGCATTATTGATCCAGCGACAACCCACGATGGTTTAGACAGATGGAACATCAGCGTCAATGGAGAGTTAACGTTTGACGTGGAATGTTTGGTACTACAATTATTGGCCCTTATTTCTTCAATGGTAGTCTGAACGGAACAGCGCATGTCAACTTGCTCAGACGAATTCTACCTGCTCTACCTGCTGTCGCTAACAAGGGAACCTCCCCATCGCACCCCCCTCAGATTTAGTTATAAGTTGGCACAGTGGATAGGCCTTGAAAAACTGAACACAGATCGATCGAGAAAACAGGAAGAAGTTGTGTGGAACTATGAAAAAATAAACAAAATATACAAACTGGGTCGCCCATGTGCAATATAGGCAATATTAAGGGCAGTGTAAGACGAGGAAAGCCGTGGTCCCATGGTTAGAGTGAACAGCTGCGGAACTAGAGGTCTTTGGTTCAAATCTTCCCTCGACCGAAAATTTTAACTTTTTATTTTCAGTTTATGTGACAAACCCTTATGTTTTCATCACTTTTTTTGGAGTGATTATTACATCCACAAGAAAACCTAAATCGGGCAAGGTAGAAGAATCTTTTTACCCATTCGCCAAGTGTACTAGTTAGGTGGGTCGACAACATATTCCTGTCATGTGACGCACATGCTGTCACCAGTGTCGTATAGAATATATCAGACATGTTTTCCTGTGGAGGAATCGGTTGACCTATGACCTTGCGATCAAATGTTTTCGGTTCCCATTGGAGGACACGTCCTTTCGTCAACTATTCGCACGGTTTTGCGGTGCTGTCGCAAAACACAGACACTAAACTTATTACAGTGAACAGAGACGTCAATGAACGAACGGACAGATCATAACTTTGCGAAAATAAAGAAAGCAAAATTTTCAGCCGAGGGCAGATTCGAACTAAAGACCTCTCGTTCCGCAGCTGTTCACGCTAACCACGGGACCACGGCGCTCCTCGGCTAAAATCGCCCTTAATATTGCCTATCTTAAGCATGGACGACCCAGTTTGTATATTTTGTTTATTTTTTCATAGTTCCACACAACTTCTTCCTGTTTTCTCGATTGATCTGTGTTCAGTTTTTCAAGGCCTATCCACTGTGCCAACTTATAACTAAATCTGAGGGGGATGCGATGGGGATGTTCCTTTGTAAGAACCAGAATCCTTATGCAGTATCAACACAATGGACGTCCAGCACATAATGCATTGCTTGCACGTCGTGTTCTGAACCGAAGGTATTCTGCCAAATGGAATGGTCGAGGAGGAACGGTTACTAGACCTGCTAGGTCTCCTGTTTTAAATCCTCTGGACTTTTTTCTTTGGGGGTGCATTAAAGAGGTTGTCTATCACGATATTCCAATAACTCCAGAGGAGATGCAGGAACGTATCGTGCTTGCTTGTAATTCTCTTCAGCAGGCAACACTGGAAGCAGTAAATAATTTTTTTCATTCAAGGAGTGCGCCAGTATATCGGTGTCCAGGGTCACCACTTTGAGCACCTTTGAATGTTCTACTCCTGGGCAGTGGTACAGGAGAGTCAAAGTCAATTTTGTTTTCTGACAACTCCAGCAAGTGCACGAATTTGTGATCCCGGGCTCAAAGTCAGTGTTGTGTTATGTAATTAATAACGTTGTGTTTCAGTGAATGGTACACTCTGATACATTTTTAATAGGTATTTAGGAGAGGAAATTAATTACCTAATAAAAAATACTGGGTGCCGTTTAAAAAGGTCGTACCGCTGTTCATATCTTTGTAAAAAACAAAGCTACAACGAAGGCAATCGTGCTGATCGATGTCCCCCTGACGGCTAAAGAACATTTGCTTGAAACATTTTGTAATTTGCATCTTGACAAACAGTTATTTAGGGGGGTCAAGATGAACGGGACACTTCAAATCACAGTTATTTGGATTCATTAGAAATCAGAAGCAATAACACTTACTGATAATGGCAAGAAATTGTGGTGCATAAGTGGAAAAAGTTGGTGATACGAACGATATAAGAAAAATATGACCTATTGTTGGATTCGCTTAAGTACATACCTGGTAATAAAAAAGTATAAGGAGCGATAAAACAGTTTCCATTCGAAAGGCATATAATCTGGAATCGGTATGTCAATCAGGCAAACTCACCGTGATCAATGAAGCAACCATCCCGGTGACGCACCAGATTGAAGATATCCGTCTGGTAAAACACAGTGTCCTACTGCGTGAAGAGGTCAGTAACTGCCTGCTGCACTGCTCGTTTGACAGAAATTGTCGACTCTTCAAGGCATTTTTTAAGAGATAATCGCATGGAGAAGACTATTTGGCGAGTGTTCTTGTAGCTCCCACATGAGTTGGTGTAACTTCTGCGTTATGACATTTGGGGTATGAGGACGTGCATTATCATGAGGCAGCAGCAGCACCCCTTATTACGCGACATTCCACAACGGCGGATTTCGACAGACATTCTTCATTCTCAGATGGATGTCTACTGGTGTTTGTCCTTTGGCTGCCAAGGCTGGTATGGCCGTGCGGTTCTGGGCTCTACAGTCTGGAACCGCGTGACCGCTACGGTCGTAGGTTCGAATCCTGCCTCGGGCATGGATGTGTGTGATGTCCTTAGGACAGTTAGGTTTAAGTAGTTCTTAGTTCTAGGGGACTGATGACCACAGACGTTAAGTACCATAGTCCTTAGAGCCATTTGAACCATTTTCTTTTGTCCGGCATAGTGCGCAACTCGACGTGGAACGCACTCAACAAGTCGTTGGAAGTCCCCTGCAGAAATGTTGAGCCATGCTGCCTCTATAGCCGTCCAAAATTTGCGAAACTGTTGCCGGTGCAGAATTTTGTTCGCAGACTGATCTCTCGATTATGTCTCATAGACGTTCTGGGTGGCCAAATCATTAGCTCAAATTGTCCAGAATGTTCTTCAAACCAATTGCGAACAATTGCGGCACAGTGACATGGCGTATGGTCATCCATGAAAATTCCATCGTCGTTTGGAAACACATGAAGTCCATGAACGGCTTAAAATGGTCTCCGAGTAACCGATTTCCAGCCAATGATCGATTCAGCTTACACAGTGCTTTGTTGACAACCTGGGTCCATAGCTCCCTGGGGTCTGCGCCACACTCGAACCCTACCAACTTAAACCAACTGAAATCAGGACTCATTTCACTAGGCCACGATTTTCCAGTCCTCTTGGGTCCAAACATTATGCTCACGAGCCCAGGAGAGGCTCTGCAGGTGACGCCGTGCTGCTAACAAAGGCTTTGGCGTCGGTCGTCTGCTGTCATAGTGGATTAATGCCAGATTTCGCAGCACTGAGCTAACGGATACCTTCGTCGTCCGTCCCACATTGATTTCCACCGTTATTTTACGCACAGTCGCATGTCTGTTAGCACTGACCACTCTAGACAGACGCCGCTGCTCTCGGTCGTTAAGTGAAAATGGCTCTGAGCACTATGGGACTTAACTTCTGAGGTCATCAGTTCCCTAGAACTTAAAACTACTTAAACCTAACTAACCTAAGGACATCACACACATCCGTGCCCGAGGCCGAATTCGATCCTGCGACCATAGCGGTCACGCGGTTCCAGACTGAAGCGCGTAGAACCGCTCGGCCGTTAAGTGAAGCCCGTCAGCTACTGCGTTGTCCATGGTGAGGGTTAATGCCTGAAATTTGGTATTCTCGGCACGCTCTTGACACTGTTGATCTCGGAATATTGAATTCCCTAACGATTCCCGAAATGGAATTTCCCAAGCATCTGTTTCCAACTACCACTCCGCGTTCAAACTCTGTTAATTCCCTTAGTTCGGCCGTAATGACGTCGGAGATCTTGTCACATGAATCATCTGAGTATAAAACAGCTTCGCCAATGTATTAACATTTTATATCTTGTGTGCGCGTGAGCCGTGACGGGGTTGCTGGCGTCGCCTTTCGAATTCCTGGCACCACTAGCTCGATCTGTTGTGTTGTGTCCCTCTGGTTTGACGCAACTAATATCTTTGCTCGAGGTTGTTGATGGGGACAGGGTGTGTGGTGCCGTGGCGAGTTGGGTGGTCGTAACGGAGCGAGAGGTCCGCGCAGCGAAAAACGCGAGCACTTGCGCAAGCGTCTTGGACACGGAGTCCGGCGAGTGGTTGCTGGGCATGTTTGTGGTCCGATTCGAATTCGTAGTTGACTTCAAGTGCCTTCTTCGTGCGTAGCCCGGCCAGCCAGCTCTGAGTCGTGACACATCGATGAGAGAGCTGAAGCCAGTTTCGCTGCGCTGAATTCTGGGCCCCTTTGGAACCGACAAGCCTCAGCTTCGATTCGTGAACTTCAGTTAAGGTTTGGATTTTGAGGTCTTTATTGTTATTTTCTTATTGATACCGATATATCTGTTCCCATCATTGCGATTGTTAGCTGATCTTTTGTACCACCAGTTGGTTCCTTGAATTCTGGCTACTGTTTGCTTTTGCTGGAGTCGATACTGCCCTTGGTTGTTTGTTAACAGGATATCTTAAACTGTGTGAGCCGATGGTGTTTCATGTGTCAGAGCGATAACGTGTTTCTTCTACGCTGTGGCAGGAACCCCTCTCCCCCCTCCCCCCCCCCCCCTCGTCGTGACGCAGTACCTACAACGTTGGGTTTTAGCCGACCACCCTGCCAAACGTCTTAAAACACCAGATAAATGCCATCCTCTTGTAATATTGCCGGGTACCGGTTTCGAGATAACTTCGGGCATTGCAGACGTCATTGCTTTGTTAATTATATTGGCTTAGGAGGTGCCTGAGTCAAAAATTTGCAATTTCTGTGGTAGTGTAATTCGGTTTGGCAGCCAAGTTTTCTTTTGGGGGTTTTGCCGTCGTAGTAGAAACGGAACCTTGCAGTGACGCGGGTTGCTTTCACGTAATTAACCTCGCTGCGTTAATATTTCTCTTGCCGATCTGTACCCAACGAAAAGGGCCTTGGAATGCCGGTCCTCTCGCTGCAACTTTCTTGGCCTTCTTATATAGTGCAGTCTTGTGCACCTTGCGTGTAAGCCTTCTGGTCCACCCGTTGTGATGAGATGATTCAAACTCTTGATTATTTAATAGCAACATTTATTCATGAAGGCCTACCTATTTTCTATTTGGTAGTCTTACTTAACTGAAGCTGTCATTAAGGAAGGCCTGCCTCTTTTCTGTTTGGAAATTTCCTTCAACTGAAGTCGTTATCACTGAAGGCCCGCCTGTTTTCTATTTTGGTAATTTTACTTAACTGAAACTGTTGTTATTGAAGTATTGTCTGTTTGTATTTGCTAATTTTGTCTGTCCGAGGCCGTTATCATTGAAGGCCTGCCTGTTTTCTATTTGGTAGTTTTAGTTAACTAAAGCTGCTATTATTGAAGGCCTGCCTGTTTTACTTAACTGAAGCTGTTATTAGAGAAGCCCTGTCTGTTTTCTATTTAGCAATTTTGTTGAACTGAAGCTATTATTACTGAAGGTCTGCCTGTTTTCTATTTGGTAATTTTATTTAACTGTAGCTGCTGTGATTGGAGGCCTCCCTGTTTTGTAATTGGTAATCTTTCTTAACTGAAGTTACTGTTACGGAAGGCCTGCCTGTTTTCTACTTGGCAATCTACTTAACTGAAGCTGTTATCATTGAAATCCTGCCTGTTCCCTTTTCATTAAATTAAGGGCTATTTCATAATTTGGGTTATCTGAAACTCTTATTTATCAAGACCTACATGTTTTTCTTGCCCTATTATCGAGATGTGATACGTTACTCAATGAGTGTTGTATTTAACTAAAGTTGTGATTCGCACAGGCCTATCCGACTTGGAGATATTTATGTCAAAAAGAAGGTAACAGGAAATGACACATTTCAGAAGTACACTCCTGGAAATTGAAATAGAACACCGTGAATTCATTGTCCCAGGAAGGGGAAACTTTATTGACACATTCCTGGGGTCAGATACATCACATGATCACACTGACAGAACCACAGGCACATAGACACAGGCAACAGAGCATGCACAATGTCGGCACTAGTACAGTGTATATCCACCTTTCGCAGCAATGCAGGCTGCTATTCTCACATGGAGACGATCGTAGAGATGCTGGATGTAGTCCTGTGGAACGGCTTGCCATGCCATTTCCACCTGGCGCCTCAGTTGGACCAGCGTTCGTGCTGGACATGCAGACCGCGTGAGACGACGCTTCATCCAGTCCCAAACATGCTCAATGGGGGACAGATCCGGAGATCTTGCTGGCCAGGGTAGTTGGCTTACACCTTCTAGAGCACGTTGGGTGGCACAGGATACATGCGGACATGCATTGTCCTGTTGGAACAGCAAGTTCCCTTGCCGGTCTAGGAATGGTAGAACTATGGGTTCGATGACGGTTTGGATGTACCGTGCACTATTCAGTGTCCCCTCGACGATCACCAGTGGTGTACGGCCAGTGTGTGAGATCGCTCCCCACACCATGATGCCGGGTGTTGGCCCTGTGTGCCTCGGTCGTATGCAGTCCTGATTGTGGCGCTCACCTGCACGGCGCCAAACACGCATACGACCATCATTGGCACCAAGGCAGAAGCGACTCTCATCGCTGAAGACGACACGTCTCCATTCGTCCCTCCATTCACGCCTGTCGCGACACCACTGGAGGCGGGCTGCACGATGTTGGGGCGTGAGCGGAAGACGGCCTAACGGTGTGCGGGACCGTAGCCCAGCTTCATGGAGACGGTTGCGAATGGTCCTCGCCGATACCCCAGGAGCAACAGTGTCCCTAATTTGCTGAGAAGTGACGGTGCGGTCCCCTACGGCACTGCGTAGGATCCTACGGTCTTGGCGCGCATCCGTGCGTCGCTGCGGTCCGGTCCCAGGTCGACGGGCACGTGCACCTTCCGCCGACCACTGGCGACAACATCGATGTACTGTGGAGACCTCACGCCCCACGTGTTGAGCAATTCGGCGGTACGTCCACCCGGCCTCCCGCATGCCCACTATACGCCCTCGCTCAAAGTCCGTCAACTGCACATACGGTTCACGTCCACGCTGTCGCGGCATGCTACCAGTGTTAAAGACTACGATGGAGCTCCGTATGCCACGGCAAACTGGCTGACACTGACGGCGGCGGTGCACAAATGCTGCGCAGCTAGCGCCATTCGACGGCCAACACCGCGGTTCCTATCCGCCCTGGTAGCTGAGTGGTCAGCGTGACAGACTGTCAATCCTAAGGGCCCGGGTTCGATTCCCGGCTGGGTCGGAAATTTTCTCCGCTCAGGGACTGGGTGTTGTGTTGTCCTAATCATCATCATTTCATCCCCATCGACGCGCAGGTCGCCGAAGTGGCGTCAAATCGAAAGACCTGCACCAGGCGAACGGTCTACCCGACGGGAGGCCCTAGCCACACGACATTTCCATTGCCGCGGTTCCTGGTGTGTCCGCTGTGCCGTGCGTGTGATCATTGCTTGTACAGCCCTCTCGCAGTGTCCGGAGCAAGTATGGTGGGTCTAACACACCGGTGTCAATGTTTTCTTTTTTCCATTTCCAGGAGTGTATTTGTGTCAAAAAGGAAGCAACAGGAAATGACACATGACGGTACATGCGCCATAACCTTTTCGCCTTATACCCATTTCCATAACTGTAGGTTTCAAGTGGCATTCTCAGAGCGTGCTTGCGTTCTGTTGGCAGAGGGGGACTGGATTTAGAATTGTCTATCATTTCTCTGGTCATTTGTCATTTTCTGTGATCAATTCCTTAGTGTGTAAGGATCCCCTACCATCTGTCGAGAAATGTATTATTTTATTCCGTTGTTGACAGGGATCTACCTTGCTACGGATCAAAGGGGCCGCCCCGGAATCGGGCATCTGAAGGAAGAGCACTTGCGCGCGGCGTTTGGCACCACGCTTTGCGTTTCGGCGAGCACCATTTGGGAGGCAGGTGTTCCTCTCGATAATATTTCCGCAGCGTTGGCTGGGATGCAGCGGAACCTCTCCTTTCTGCAGGACACTTTTCCTATTGTTAGGAAAATTGGAAGAATTAAGGCCCACCTAGCACATTTGGGGAATCGTTTGGGGGACATTGCCTTCTTGCAACTTAGCCAGCATGAAGTTACTGGAGTGGGGCATTCAGTGATCGAGCGAGGGATTTGTAAGTCCAAGCAGCGTCCTCAAGATTGGAAGATCAGGAAGCGGGACCAAGTCTAGCAGCTATCCCCACGAATTAGCATTTTGTCAGGTGCCTGGGGCCCAGGGTTTAGGTAGCCCTCTAGATAGTCATTTCGCTAGACTACCCAACCCAATTATGTGCCTACTCAGTGGATATCAGAACTTTCACTCGATACTTGTGCCATGTCCAGCAGTTTTTGTGGCTGTTGGTGTGATTCGAATGTCATGTGATACTAGCATTACTTTACCCATTGGCGAAAGTACTCTGAGTAATTTTATATCTGAAGTCCTGAAGCGGGAGGGCTCAATGGAATAACTAAGAGGATTGACTGTCGACAGGAAGATCTCGCTCTGGATGCGTATGGAGCTTTAACGGAAATATTACTGGCGGGTGCATGCACCGTTTGAACCGCTTAGCCAGTATGCCGAGCGACTGCGCCTAGCCACCTTGGCTCCTAGTACGTCGGTTTCGGAACTCAATAGTGTACCGAAACTTTTGGAGGCCACGCATCCCGAGGATAGGTCGCGCTTGGCCTTTCCTTCCCGCCCCACTAGTTTCCGGAAATTGCAATCCTTGGTTGAGTCCATTGCCAATGAGGAGCGGAAGCGTGAGGAGCACTTTGAAACTCCTCCGCCCACCTATAGAATTAATAGAGCTCCTCAAGCATGGGGTACATTTTCTGGGAAACTTTGTTTTTGGTAAGGCGCCCGTGATCACTTGGTGCGAGGGTGTCCCATAGTACAAGCAAATGACGCCAGGTGAAGAAGAGGGTGCATTGTTTCCGTCGGAGGCGTGCGCCATGGTGCGCGCGTATTCAAGCTCTTTTTGGATCTGCCCTCCCTGTTTTCTCTGCCCGTCTAGGACAAGAGTCCTTGAGCGCGCTGTTGGATTCTGGTGTCTCGGTGTTCTTGTTGAATTATAATTGGTATTTGGAGTTAGGACATTTGTGTAAATTATCTTCCGTGAGCCCTTGCCATCAGAGATGTCATGTGGCCAATGGATAAGAGTTGCCTCTCGCCGGCGAGGTGCGCGGTTGTTTATCCATTTTTAACTTCTCATGGCCCCTTACGTTGTTGCTTGTTAAAGATCTTGCGCTCAGTTTGTTGCTCGGGTGTGATTTTGTGCAGAAAACTGGATTAGTTCTCGACCTTGCAAGCTGCACCTACTCTTTTAGGTTTTCGCCCAGTGACAAGAAAGCCTTTTGCTCTTGCCGTTGTGCAAGTGCGGGGGATTCGATAAATTGTAACTCCGATGAATCTGATGTGACCCATCTTGAACCCGGCCAGGCAGGGCTGTTGTCGAATTTATTAGGGGAGTTTTCCGAGTCTTTTTCAAATAAGTAGGAGTCACTAACGTCATACAGGACCACATACGCTTGACTGACGATATTCCGGTGCGACAGTCTCGTTATCGCCTCTCGCCACCCAAAATGAAAATCTTGAGACAGAAATTGGCGGGTATGTTAAAGGAGGGGGTCATTAGGCCGTCTACATCTCCGTAGGCGTAACAGGGCCAGCATTGCAGGCAAGTGGTTGATTATAGGCTTCTTAATAAGAAGGTTATCTTGGAATCTGTTCCCTTGCCGGATCTTCATACCTGTTTTACACGTTTTCCGGGAGCTTATTGGTTTAGGCTGCCAGATCTCAACCAAGATTATCATCAGATTTCTGTTACCGAGGAGTGTAAACATGTCAGCGCGTTCTGTACTGACGGGAACGTTCATGACTTGAACTGGGTGCCACTGGGACGGCGGTTTTGTCTCGTTTGTTAGATCATATTGTAGGCGAATTGAAGTTTTCTTGTGTCTTTAATTACCTTGACGATGTTGTCATTTATAGTCATTCGTTTGAGCATCATAGCTCAACAAGTTTCGGGATGCGAGGTTGACCATTAAGCCATCCAAGGAAACAGGTGTCCTTTCTGTTCCATTTAATTTCCTGGAACGGATTGACCAAGAAGAAACTAACGTGCTGAAGAAATTTTTTCAGTCCCGAAATAGGAAGGAGATATCCAGATTTATTGGAGATTTATTTTCGCCGTTTTGTTTTTGATTTTGGCCAGATGGCCGCTCCCCTAAATAAACTACGTAGGAAAGGGGAGAAATTTTTCTGGGGTGAGAGCCAACAAGCAGGTTTTGAAGTTATCAAGACGGCTATCACCATCCAGCCGGTCTTAGCCGTCCCGGATTTTGGCTAAAGATTTATCGTTCAAATTGATGCCTCCAATGCCGGTATTGTTGCAGTGTTGTTTCAGGAGGATCAAGGTATAAGACACCCATTAGTTTTCACATCTAAAAGGTTCTCATCCCAACATGAATTACTTCGCTTATGAGTGTGTGGCGCTAGCTGTGCTGTTCGCCTTAGAGAAGTTTCAGGTCTATCTTGAGCACAGGGAGTTTGATCTCGGGACGGACAATCGGATCCAGGATAATTGGTGGGACTGCCAGTGGGCGATCCGCATCTCCACGTTTTCCATCAGGAATGGCATACTATATAAAGCCGTTAACGAAGCCAGGGACTTTAAAATTGGTTTGCCTCAGGAGCTCGTGTCTCCCGCTTTCCATTATTTTCATAATTCTTTAGTGGGAGGGCCCATCGCACTTGGCCCATGTTGTATAAGATATGAAGCGATTAGTTGGTGACTGCGAAGCCTGTAAGAAAGCTAACTCAGTAATAGTCCTCCGAAAGGGTTGTTGCAATCCGAGTGCGAGGAGAACCCTATCGATAAACTCTTTATCGATTATATAGGCCTCTCCCTCATACCAAGAAGGGGAACAGATATGTTCTGGTGGTTGCTGAAGCATTCCCCAGCCACAGGTCGTGGTGTCCATTACTGCTGCATATCAGACCAACACCTTCAGTCGGTTTGGACCCCCTAAGGCTCTTCTTAGTGATAACACTTTGGTCTATGTTTCGGAACAGTTTAAGCAGTTTTGTTTTTGTAATGCTGTTAAGCACTGAACCACCATTTCATATTATCCTCAGGCATCTTTTACCGACAGAGTGAATCACAACCTTAAGTCAACTTTGATCATTTACCATCATAAGTCACCAAGTAAGTGGGATTCCACCTTGCCTTTGCTCAATTTTGCATTTAACATATAACAGAACGAAGCATCTAAGGCAGTTTGGGTGTCCCATCAATTCGCTTCTATGCAACTTGTTGGTTATCAGCAACCTCCTGCTTTCGTCTGTTACTGCTGAAAATCTTAGGTAAAATTTGGAAAGGCCCACGAATAACACTAAGTTAGCACACCGCCGCCAGGCATGGTGATATAATAGGAATAGGCACCGCTTTTAGGGCAGAGTTTCGTGCACAACAGTGCCAGTCAGGTGATGGGTACTGCCAATCATAAAAATTCTGGGTCCAATTAACTTACTTGTCAGGCATCTGCCAACTGGTAACGCCCTCAGGATGCACCTTCATCAACTTAAGCCCAATAATTAAGCTTCCCCTTCTTCTGTAGGCTGTACTGGGGACCATTGGTTTATGGGAGGGGGTTGAGTCATGCGAGGTTCCTGGCACCACTAGCTCGATCTGTTCTGTGATGTCCCTCTGGTTTGAGGTCACTAAGGTCTTTGCTCAAGGTTGTTGATCACGACGGGGTTTGTGGTGGCATGGCGAGTTGGGTAGTGGTAACAGACTGAGGAGGACTGTGTGTGAGGTCCTCCCAGAGAGTAAAGGCTGGTTCCCACTAGGGCTGTTGCATGGCAAAACCTTGCGGCAGGGCCTTGGTTGCCGTGGAAACGCCATCAGCTGCGCCGTCAGCTGCGAGATGCCTCACGGTTTGCCCATGTCGAGCCGTTGCCGTGTGCCGTGCCGTAGGCCCACGCCACAAGTCACAGAGCGTGACGTCAGGCACAAAATTCTGGCCATACGAACTTTCGCGGAAGTGCTGGCGCGGACGCGGTCGCAGCTTTGAAATACTTATCATCCGATTTCAAGGAAATTATTCGGTGAAAAATTTGATTCTCCTGCATCTTGCAGCCTGATATCTTCTCTCGATAAAGGACTGAATTTCCTTTCGTTATTCAGCGTTATTCAGCATTGCATTTACGTAAACCATTACATGAAATTTTAATGAGTGGGTAGAGGTAAAAACGCATTGAGTGGACTTCGCGTATAGTTCGTTTTAGGTAATGCAATGTAATCAATATACAGAAATTGTTTCTAAAGTTGAGAGCAGAGCGAAGCTATCACCATTCTCGAGATATTGAACGATATGTCGGCAGACGGATTGCGCGGTGGCCGCGCAAGGTTCGTTCGCGATGCGACCGATACTTTGTCCTGCTCTTCGCAAACCATGTGGTTGTATCAGCCCTAAATTTCTTAAACGGTTCAAGGAAACGAAACGTGGGTTTCTGCAAATGATAACTTGTAAAGAGTCATGTATTTAGCCGCATATTAAATATCTAAAATCTATTTATCTACCGAGATGTGAAAATAATTGCAGTTTTTCAGAATGGAGCAATGAAATTTTATACATTTGATAGCATGAGAAATGAGAATTATAGTGACATGGAACATGTTAATATTTACAGTATTCTATACAGACCTACAGAAGTTAAATGGAAACTAATTTGATGGTATGCCATAAGATGTAAATTGCTAAGTATCTACAGCTATTCGTTATTTTCTTTGGTACGTAACAAACATCTTTTTCTTGCTGTCGTG
Organism: Schistocerca piceifrons; assembly: GCF_021461385.2. NCBI lineage: Eukaryota > Metazoa > Arthropoda > Insecta > Orthoptera > Acrididae > Schistocerca > Schistocerca piceifrons. The sequence continues at coordinate 282,385,777 of NC_060144.1, forward strand.
TACTTTATTTGTTCAAGACGCGTTTCGCTTTTTACTTTAAGGCATCTTCGGTGGAATCCAGAACGATTCAATTTTGTTTTGATATGTGGTACTTGCAGATAACAAAACAGTCCACATCCTTTTTCTACGTAAATAAGTGATTACTTACAGCCAATCGAGTTTTTGGCAGACATCTGTGTTTCCTCTCAACAGGTCACCACAGTCTTATGTTCGCTCTTTTTTCTTCTGTAACTACCTGTACACATTTTACCGAAAACTGTAATTTAAAGTCGTAACTACAGTGTATTCCCTTCATGTCTCTTCCTGTTTGGTTTGTTTGTGTACATGTTGCCAATCTAACGAATTACATGCTGAAAAATAACATTTGTTTATTTCTGTTCTCGTTATAAAATGGTTCAAATGGCTCTGAGCGCTATGGGACTTAACTTCTAATGTCATCAGTCTCCCAGAACTTAGAATTACTTACACCTAACTAACCTAAGGACATCACACACATCCATGCCCAAGACAGGATTCGAACCTGCGACCGTAGCGGTCGCGCGGTTCCATACTGTAGCGCCTAGAACCGCTCGGCCACTCCAACCGGCTCTCTTTATAACTGTATGTGTGTGTGGCTAGTCAATGAGAGTTATAGGAAGTTGAAAGTGAAACTAATAGTTGTCAGAGAGTGGTTGGAAGGTTTAGTGTTCAGCTGATTTCAGTTTTGGTTTAAATGTTTTGTGGAGGAGTTCATGTAGGAGTAAATTCACTGCTTACATTAATAGATAAAACAGTAGAATAACATTTCAAAGGACGATTATTATCAGAATACTAGCACTCAACCTCTTTGTCCTCACTCTTACATGAACCCCTCCACAACATATTTAAACCAAAAATCGAATCAGGTGAACACGAAAACACTCAACTACGCTGTGGCAGATATTTCATTCACGTTCAAATTTCTTCAACTCACCCTGACTAACTAACACATACATAAAGAATTATATAGAGACATAACGAACAGACGTTAAGTTTTCAGCGTATACTTCGATAGTTTGACAACGTGTAGATAAACAAACCAAATAAGAAGGGACATAAATTGAACACTCAGCAGTTCCGACTCTAAATCAGTTTTTGGTAAAACATCCGCAGCTAGTGACAGAAGAATAATTCTGCTCCATACCAATTAGAGCAAAGGACATGAAAACTGTGAAGAAAAAAGTTTGTAACGTGAAAATGTGCTTATGTCTCGTAAGTGATTTTATAGTGCGAGCTTCAGCCTGCGACCAAATGAGAGGAAACGCAGATGCCAGGCTAAAATTCGATTAACTGTTAGTAATCATTTACTCACACAAAAGATAAGACCTGAACTGTTTCATAATCTACAAATATCACAGATTCCACTAGAAGTATCTAAAAGTAAAAGGCGAAAAGCATCTAGAACAAATAAAATTCACCACAGGAAGAAAATGGCGTTTCTTATTTACAAAACGAATATTTCTGTGCTTGCTGCTGGTGATGGCCACGTAAACAAACGTCTTATTAATTATTTCGTTTTGCCTTAAGACATTTTGTTTATTTGCAGCGTTTAGAATACTTTATAATTACATGCAATAACACCAGATTGCCAATTACTCCTTCCAGCATCGCTAAAACAAACTTTACAGCCGGATATATAGCCTTCGATAAGTGGGTTTCTTTTCCCGAAAGATTTTTACATCCCACATCGAATCTTTGTGTCAAACACCTTGGCATAAAGTACGTAATATTAAATGAATCGTTTTCAATATCCATAAAGTTCATTGATCCCAGTCTTGCAAGTAGTTGGTTTCACAGTTACCACTTTAGGCGATATAATCCAACTGCCGATTCGATATTTGGTTGCCAAAACACTATATTTATTTTTTGATTAACCTGCTTTTCCCGACACAAACGGTAATTAAAAATTAGTTTCATACGATGTTAGTGCAGCCTTTAATACGCCTGAGAATGGTCACATGACATCAGAAGTCAGCGGAAAAGCTTCCACTGCACAAAAAACGTATGGCAGCATACGTGAAACTGCGTTAGGATACATTTGTCACCGATGACTTCCTCACAGTTTGAGGATTGACAGTGCATTAAAAAGTCATGGATAGTACGTAACCAGTAATTGGTGGTTGTTTCATGAAGGAATATGTGTCTTATGGAAAATGCTACAAATGGTAGAGTGGCCAAAACAGTAGTTAAACTTTATCATTTGCTGACAGGCACCATAAGAAAACTGCATTCAAGTTGTAACTTTTCCCTAACATAAGGCTGTTTCCAGAGACTAATAGAGATGCATGTTATGTTATGTTAACTGGGGACCTAGAAACGACGGAGAGCCTCCGTCCCCGCCGCAGCCGCATTGGTCCGCAACCCCACGACGACTACCGCAGTCCACGTCACCCTTCCGTCGCCCCACACCGAACCCAGGGTTATTGTGCGGTTCGGCCCCCGGTGGACCCCCCCAGGGAACGTCGCACACCAGACGAGTGTAACCCCTATGTCTGCGTGGTAGAGTAATGGTGGTGTACGCGTACGTGGAGAACTTGTTTGCCCAGCAATCGCCGACATTGTGTAGCTGAGGCGGAATAAGGGGAACCAGCCCGCATTTGCCGAGGCAGATGGAAAACTGCCTAAAAACCATCCACAGACTGGCCGGTTCACCGGACCACGACACAAATCCGCCTGGCGGATTTGTGCCGGGAACCAGGCGCTCCTACCCGCCCGGAAAGCCGTATTTTAGACCGCACGGCTAACCGGGTGGGCAATAGAGATGCGTACACAAATACATCACAATTATATGTGCTAGAGGCTATATTAACAAATGTTCTCGTAATATTTACCCAAATGACCTGCCTAATGAAAAGTGATGTTATTTGCTGCAGGGGTGCATTAACAAGAAATACAATTCCTCTGTTTATTGATACAGTGCTCCACAGCAGTGTACCCTGTGCAGGCGTCTTCATCTCTGCGTAACTACTGCATCCTACACCCATTCTAATCCGCTTACCGTTGTCAAGCCTTGGCCTCTCTCTACAATTATTCAGCCTCCATTACCAAACTGACAATTCCTTGATGCGTCACAATGTGTCCTGTTAACTAACTCCTCTTGTAGACAAGTTGTGCCATTACTTCCTCTTCCTCCTCTATTTAATTCAGTACCTCTTCTTTAGTTTATGATCTTCGTATTTAATCTTCAGCATTCTTATTTATCACCACGTTTTGAAAGCGTCCATTGTTTTCTTGACAGAACTGTTCATAGTCAACGTTTCACTTTCACACAAATATATTTATAAAATACTACTCAACCAGTAAAATGTATATTCGATGTAAACAAATTTTCTTTTTCGGAAACGCTCTTAGAACTACAGTTTGGTTTCTGTACAATTTGTAGATAATCTTGTGTCCTTGTGTTTTATCGCTGATACCTCCAGAGCTTCAAGAATGCCTTTCAGTTAATATTGTGAAAGCCTTTCCCTAAATATGCAAGTGCTATAAGCACAGGTTTGCCTTTCTTCAGTGCATCTAGTGGTAGGATCAGTATTGCCTCTCGTGGTCAGACATTTCACGGGAATTTAACATTGTGCTCATGTCAGTTTGTATATACCTCAGTGGCGGTCCGTCATTGGCTACTGCTAGCGTCTGCCGCTTCCAGATGGGAACCCCAATTCCGCGAGCCGTCCCGTCAACGCGGCAAAGGCTTGCCGCTGCCGTTGTCGTGCACTGCCCTGCCGCGCTGTAGTGGGAATCGGCCTTAACGCGAGCACTTGCGTAAGCATCTTGGGCACAGAGTCCAGCAAGTGGTTGCTGGGGATATTTGTGGACCGGTTTGAATCCGTGGCTGACTTTGAGTGCCGTCTTCGTGTGTAGCCTGGCCAGCCAGCTCTTGGACCTGACACACCAATGAGAGAGAACAGTTATGCAGTGCTGTATTCTGGGCCCCCTTTGGTACCGGCAAGCTTCAGCTTCGTTTCGTGAACTTCAGTTAAGTTTCGGACTTTGATGTCGTAACTGTTATTTTCTTATTGATAACTGTAGGTATGTTGCGATCATTGCGATTTTTTAGCTGATCTATTTCACCACTAGTTGGTTCCTTGAATTGTGGCTGTTGTTTGCTTTTGTTGAGTCGATACTGCCCATAGTTGTTTGTTAACAGGATATCCTAAACTTTGTGCGCCGATGGTGTTTCTGAGCCGGAGAGATAGCATGTTTCTTCTATGCTTTCTATGCTGTGGCCGGAGCCCCCCCCCCCCCCCCCCCCACTCCCTCTCGTCATCAGACAATACCTCGGTGGTTGGGTTTTAGTCGACATCCCTGCGAACACCAAGTAAGTACCCTTCTCTTGTAATACCGTCGGGGGCCATTTTCGAGATACCTTCGCGGATTGTAGACGTTATTTTTCTGTCAATTCTGTTGGTTTAGGAGGTGCCTCAGTCTCAAATTTGCAATTTCTGAGACTATGTAATTGGGTTTGGCTCTCTAATTTCCTTTCGGGTGTTTCGCCGTCGTTGTAGCGGCGGTGTCCTGCAATAACGTTGGTATACCATTTGGCTAGTTATATTTGCTTTCACGAATTAACTTGCCTGTGTTAATATTCCTTTTTCCCCGTCTGTACCCAGCGAAAATGGCCTTGGAAGTTAACCTTTACTGCCCTTCCTATTTGGTGTAGCCTTGTGGTCCTTGTGTGTAAACCTTCTAGTGCACCCCTTGTGAGGAGCAGCTCTTGGTTACTAACAGAAGCAATTATTTATGAAGTTCTACCTGTTTCCTATTTGGTAGTATTGCTTAACTGAAGCTATTATTAAAGAAGGTCTGCTTGTTTGCTATTTGATAATTTCACTTAACTGCAGCTGTTGCCATTGAACGCCTGCCTGTTTTCCATTTAGTAATTTTGCGTAACTGAAGCTGTTATCAAAGAAGGCCTGTCTTTTTTATATTCTGTAATTTTACTTAACTGGAGATGTTATCGTTGCAGGGCTGTCGATTTTCTGTTTGGTAATCTTACTTAACTGAAGCTGTTATTATTGAAGGTTCGCCTGTTTCCTTTTAATTAAATTTAGAGCTATTTCATAATTTGGGTTAGCTGAAACTCTTATTAATCAAGGCCTACTTGTTTTTATTGCCCTTTAAAAGTGAGATCTGATATCTTATTCAATCTGTGTTGTATTTCATAGGTTTTGGTATCAATAAGGTTGTAACAGGAAGTGACACATGATGGTACTTGAGCTCTAAACCTTCGCCTTACATCCCTTTATCCTTGATTGTAGACTTCAGTGCGTACTACCGTCACCTGTATCAATGGATATCGCTGCGGCTTTTCTCTCTCAGTGTGTACCCGTATCAGGGTTACGCAATGTTGCATATATGCTGCAGTAATGCCGTCCAACGGAAACTTTTCGATTGCCCTTATATGAAGCAGTCGACTTTCCTGAGGGTGAATTTCTTTCCCCTATGAATCCAACAGTAGTGGATTAGTGTATGTTATAACTGCCCACGTCGTGTTGTGCCGACTCCGCTGTAGCTTGAATGGATTTTTAAGTTTGTTTTATATGCCCGACTTCTAATTTCACCACACAAGTCTCCAGGGTTGAACAGTTATTGCCCGTTGACGACACGCAATACATTTTGTTAAAGCGGAGTTCGCCGTCATTAATTATATCTTTAGATTTAATTTTATTACTCGTACAGAGACACAACGTTCCTTTGTTTAGCAGTGCGTCGTCAAAAAAAGTATGAAATGCTAATGTGTTTACATTACATAATGTCGACTATTGAGTTAAAGTTCGTACCTATTTTGCCATTTTAGAGAAGAAAAACCTTAAGCGCTTCTGCTTCTGTAGTCTCAGTATCAAATGTTCACTAACTACAATTTACTTCCTATCTCAGTTCATTATTTAACACAAATTATATATCAATGTCATTTCAGAGATATTACGTCGGTTCCACACTAACGGAGTAACACGTAATTGTCATTTAACATCACTTTTATTAATAATACTTTTTCTTATGACGTAAATGTTAATGAATGATCACTATCTAGGAGGAAAGAGTGATTGATCCTAATCATGAGATAATAACTTTTAATGAGCCCGCAATTGTTAATTAAATAAAAAGTCACGTTCAAGGATGATATGCGAACAACTTTCGTTACGTCCGTTTTCATGTATCTGTCAAAACTAATCCTGTCGCCCACAATTCAAATTAACACTGACGTTAACCCCTTTTGTCGGAACATCAAAACGTATCTATTATGTGAAAGTTTATTCTAGTCCCCGAATTAATTTCTTTCAGATACGCGCACGACCGAGCAGCAGAACGGAACACAAACGATTTGTTTTAGCAACCGAACAACGCAATGACGTTACATTACGACAATGTCCGCCCAATGAACATCTCTTTGACTTTATCTTCTCTACTCTGCTTAATTAAATTATTCCTAATTACAATTTATTCAGCTATTTAACGAAAACATCTAACAAAAAAATCAAATAAATTTATCCCAACGTAAAAGATCCGTTATAATGTTCTGACGGAAAATATGCTGGCATCAATATCAGCACTTTCTTGTCAGCATTAGCACTTGCTTATCTTCAAGCTCATGCATAACCTCGTCTCACCATTCTCCTATGAATGTCACCCCCACTCCTTTGTCCCCACGCGCCTGCTCCCATTTCATTAAATCACCAAATAAGCAGCAACCAGTCGCAAAATCATGTTTTATTTATTCGCTTTTGCAAATCGATTTCAACTGATTAACAACCATCATCAGTGGTTTCAATGAATATGTGTCCTGAGTAGTACTACTGTCTTAAGCAGAGGGCAAACATTCCCATTCTTTCATTCCACCACCCCCAAACCCCACTCCAACTCTTAAGTCACCACTCACCATAGCCCCGCCCCGGGCATCGCCGCTCGTCAGTGTGTCAACCAACTGCATGCAAGCTTCTCATACTTCGAACAATTGTAATTTGCCAGCAGTAGAGCACTGTAGAGATGTGATTGTGACTTCACGAGAATAACTTAGTATGTATGAAATTTGTAATAGGCACTATGCGTAACGCTGATGTGAGTGCCGTCATTTCTTCTCTGTCTGTACGTATGTCTGTCTCACATTTTCAATTGGCGAGTTGCTTTCGTTGAGTAAAGAAGAATTTAAGAAGTCTATTTGTAGTAAACATGTATCAGAGAAATGTACTCACAGCTTTCTGCATCAAGAATGGAAAAGCATGATAACGGAGGAACGTATGACTGTGGACAGAAGAACTGTAATGCAACAGAGTGGTAAGAAGGTGCTTTACCTGACTGGGTCCATGACCACGTCGTGACGCATGTGTTGAAATTGTGTATAGTATTTAAAAATGTACTGGGTGATCAAAAAGTCAGTATAAATTTGAAAACTGTATAAATCACGGAACAATGTAAATAGAGAGGTACAAATTGACACACATGCTTGGAATGACATGGGGTTTTATTAGAACCAAAACAAGACAAAAGTTCAAAAAATGTCCGACAGATGGCGCTTCGTCTGATCAGAATAGCAATAATTTGCATGACAAAGTAAGACAAACCAAAGATGATGTTCTTTACAGGAAATGCTCAATATGTCCACCATCATTCCTCAACAATAGCTGTAGTCGAGGAATAATGTTGTGAACAGCGCTGTAAAGCATTTCCGGAGTTATGGTGAGGCATTGGCGTCGGATGTCTTTCAGCATCCCTAGAAATGTCGGTCGATCATGATACACTTGCGACTTCAGGTAACCCCAAAGCCAATAATCGCACGGACTGGGGACGTGGGAGGCCAAGCATGACGAAAGTGGAGGCTGACCACACGATCATCACCAAACGACGCGCGCAAGAGATCTTTCACGCCTCTAGCAATACTTGGTTTTTTTTTTGTTCTAATAAAATCCCATGTCATTCCAATCATGTGTGTCAATTTTTACCTCTCTATCTACATTATTCCGTGGTTTATTAAGTTTTCAAATTTATACTGACTTTTTGATCAGCAGGTATATTCAGTCTCACATTACGCAAGAAGCGTTGGCAGTTGCATTAAGTACTCATTCTTCTATGATTATTATTGTTATTGTGAAACTTACTGGCTGATTAAAACTCTGCGCCTGGCCGAGACTCCAACTCGGGTCCCTTGCCTTTCTTGACAAAGGCTCTGTCTACTGAGCTGCACATCCTCTTCCAGTACCACATGAGGAAATTAAGTGCCAGCGCATGCGCTGGGTGGGGATGTTGCTGCTATAGACCAGGACTCCAGTGGATGGATGCCAAATAAAGTAGCGGGCTGGACAAGACAACGTCTGAGGAGCGGCTTTTTATTCGGTGTATGGAGAAGCGTGCTAGAGGATTGTTGCAAACTCTGATATGTCTAGGCGCGATCGAGCAAGGTGGTGTGTGTGTGTGTGTGTGTGTGTGTGTGTGTGTGTGTGTGTGTGTGAGTGTTCTTGTCCATTCTCTGTTGCTCACCTACAGATGCACCAGCACATACGGACTTCGTTTTACATTCTGTGAGCATCCTCGTAAAATTGTGCTGCGAATTTTTTGACAGTATGGTAATTTGTTATCTGTGACATGTGGGTGTGAGACGTTATGCTAAATTACGAAGCCGTTATTCCGTTCTTGCCGATGATTAAAGTGAGCTAAGCCAGAGTTACGAACTATTGCAGCTTATTAATGATTTAGACTTCTAAAGGCGATTCTTTCACGACGTCCTTAAGTTTTTAAAGCTGCAGTGCTTCTCGCTGGGTCACTGAATACTGCCTTTATTTCTTAAAGAAAGTTAACGGGAGGGTAAGGAAAGTTGTTTGCTGGTAATCAGTTTAATTAAATGGTACCTTTTGTGCCACGAATGATTCTATTTTCTGAGGTAATCAACTCTCGTAATTTCTATAGGCAAGAGGCTCTTGGTTTGTAAAATTAACTGTGCAGCACGTCTTGTCGTACACTCAGTATTTGAACTCTTGTAATTCATGTTTTCATTCGAGGTAAAGGCGAAGCGCCGCCCATTAGTACATCTAACTGTGCAGTAATTTTCACCGTACACTGAAGGTCTATATTAACTACAGTTGTTGGTTAAAAGACAAGGTTGTGTGGGTAATATGTCTGTGTTTTACCTTCTTGCCTCTTAAGAGTGTTGTCAGCCTAGAGACTGACTGATGTTTCTCGGTTTCAGAAAGCGTGTTTTCTTCTTGTTACGCGCCCGTTTTCTGGAGCGACTGCCTGTTCGTACAGTGGTATTTAGTAGAGGCGTAAGCTGATTCACATGAGTCTCAGTATTGCGGTCTGGTTGCTGGGTCGACTTGTACTTCTTATATTTGTTGTGGGTTTTTTTAATTGATCAATGGATTCAGCTTCATTGTTCATGAGATATTAATTGGTTTGCCCATGATCCTCTTTCTTGGTGTAATTTTCAACAATGTTTTTGATTTTTGGATTTTAAACGTAAAGATTAAGCTTTGGATGTTGAACATGCTGCAGTTGGGTAAAGACTTAACTAAACAATTTTGCTACGGGCTTCATTAAGTAACTGATGATTACGCATTTGCTTTATCAGAAAGGATTAGGTAATTAATGTATGTATGTTTAAACCAGGATGTAAGATTTTAAAGCTGATTACGACTCATTGTTTCGTCTGACATATGTGATGCTTCACCTTTACATGGTCAAGAGTAGTAATTGCTGGCACGTACGCAATAATTGTTGAGAGAAATAAAATTTGTTATTGTATTTGCTTCTAAGGACTCAGTGGTTTCCACTCCCTGATCCCCATATCCTCAGAATCAACTTGAAAACGGGAATAACCTGAGCTTTTTACAATCGCTGAGTTTCTTTGCTCCAGCGACCTACGACGAACTATTCCTAGTAGGGGATCATAATCTCTTTAGATTCACAGGTATCTCATCCGGTCCAGCTGCCCTTCTACTCTTGAACAGTTAGATCGCTTATCTAAATGCCGTTTCGGCATTCGTTCGATGACTGAAAGGAGAAACTCTGTTATTATCTTCAGCGGAGTAACAGTTTCGACAGACTGAATTCAGTATTTCGGCCTTTTCTGTGCCATGTACTGTTTCGGCACTAATTTGGTCATTAGCTACTGAATAGGCGATTTCGATACGTTTGCTGGCTTTAGATAAGTTCAAAAGTTCCTAGGATCTTTTAGTCCGGTCATGTAGCAAATTTTTACTTGCATATTCACAGAATGCGTCTTACATTGCTCTGCTCACGCTCATTGTGCCTGTATTCATTCAGCATTTTTCTACAATGGTTTGACTTCGCTTAAATCTAAGCTATCTTTGGTTTCGCGGCAGATTTTTACCATGGCCATTGTACCACGGTGGGTCTTTTCCAGCTCTCATAATCTTGCTCGTCGCGTACTTATGTAAGACATAATGTACAATGTCTTTCAGTTTTATATACTAGTTCTCCAAAACGTCGTCTTTAGACCTGAAAATCTAATGTTGTCTACTTTACTGCTCTACAAGTCATTGTTGCTATCACAGATCTATGATAACCAGTTTCCTCCTGATTCGAAAAGTTCGGGTCAGTTAGTCACTACGATGAAACATTCAGAACAATCTCACACAAATCCCTTTCCCTGTGACCATTTTTAATTACATGACCAGCATTCTGTAGCTAGCTATAACAGAAATATGATCAAGGAACTTATTTGTGATACTCTTCAAGTTGTCTCTGAAGCGTTCTGCTCTACAGCTCCTGACGCAGATCATCTGCAAAAGCATCCGATAACCATGTTTGACCCACGTTTGATGCTAACTTCACCCAAATTATTTCACATTCGAAATTTGTCATAACCTCACTAGATACTATCGAGCCGTGCGGTGTGTCAGCGTGGTTTGAGGTGTCATGTCACGGATTGCACGACCGCCCCGCCAGAAGTTCGAGTCCTCCCTCGGGCATTCGTGTGTGTGTTGTTCTTAGAGTAATTTAGTTTAAGTAGTGTGTAAGTCTAGGGACAGATGACCTTAGCAGTTTGGTCCCTTAGGAATTCATCCACACATTTTGATACTATCGAGTTGTTTACGGCAGTAAATACGCCGCGACCACTGGCGCTTACCTATCCTTGCAACATGCACGGCGAACCAGAACTCCACCGACAAACTTCCAGAGGTGGTGGAGAAAACAAAAAAAAAAGTCCAGTGAAAATGCGCTCAGAGATGCATACCGTAGAAGGTATGAGCACTTGTTCATCTTCACTGCTGTGAAAAACATCTCTTTTATTGGAAAAGTGCTCATAGACCTTAAGGAACGCATTTAGAGCCCATCTTACGGACATTTTTTTTTGTCCTTACCAATTCATCCCAAAACATGGAAAGCAAAACGCTCTTTCGAAGAAACAGTTTCGAAGATCAAAAAGTGATGATGGCTCGTAATGTACGCATTTTGGAACAGGTGTTTACTATACCTTTTTCTTGTTTTAGTCCATACTACCATCTCTTTCTCTGTAGAGTTTTGATTTGCCCCGTACATTCTAGTCTGATTGTAAAATTTCGCTGCTATTCAATTGCGATTTCAGCCAACTGTGTCGTCCTGATACTGTGTACGCATTATTCTACATGTACATACATACTCCGAAAACCATCGTATGGCAGGTGGTGGAGGGTACATTGCACCATCACTAGTCATTTCCCTTCCTGTTCCACTCGCAAACAGAGCGAGGGAGAAAACGACCATCTAAATGCCTCCTTACGAGCCCTAATTTCTCTTATCTTGTATTCGTGGTCCTTAAGCTAAATGTACGTTGTCAGCAGTAGGATTGTTCTGCAGTCAGCTTCAAATGCCAGTTCTCTAAATTTCCTCAGTAGCGTTCCTCGAAAAGAATGTCACCTGCAGGTATTTTCATTTGAGTTACCGAGGCATTTCCCTAATACCTGTGTACTGATCGAGCCTATCGGTAACGAATGTAGCAGACTGCCTCTCAATTGCTTTGTCATCCTTTAATCCGACCTGATGGAGCTCTATTTACGGTCTGCTTTACAGATGAACCACACTCTCGTAAAACTCTCCCAATAAACCGATGTCTACCATTCGCCCGACTCACTACAATCCTTACATACTCGTTCTATCGCTTTGCAATGTTACGCCTAGATATTTCATCGACCTGACAGTGTCACGTAGTACACTACTAATGCTGTATTCTAACATCACGGGATTGTTTTTCCTACTTATCTGCGTCAACTTATATTTTTCTACATTCACAGCTAGCTTCTGTCCTTCGCAACTACTAGAAGTTTTCACAAACTGCGACAAAGTCGTGAATACAAAACAGTGATCCAGGTACTGTCAAATGTTTTTTATTCCAGTATTTGATCACAATATGAAGTCCTTCGACGATGATCGGTTTCAGTCAGTAATGACCATCCTTAGTGACTGAAACTGGTCATCGTCGAAGGACTTTATATTGTGATCAAAGACTGGAAAAAAAATCATTACTAGAAGTTTTGTCTAAGTCATCTCGTATCATCTTACAGTCACTCAACGACAACTGCTTCCTGTACACCACAGCATCATCAGGAAATAATCATGCATTGCTGCTCATCCTCTCCGTCATATCATTTATGTATATAGAGAATAGCAGCGGTCATCTGACAATTCCGTGGAACAATCCTGACAATCTTGTCTCTGATGAACATTTGCCGTCGAGAACAACGTACTGTGTTCTCTTACTTAAAGCCCGCCGGTGTGTCCGAAAGGTTCTGTTCGCTTTAGTCTGGAACCGCGCGACCGCTACGGTCGCAGGATCGAATGCTGCCTCGGGCATGGATGTGTGTGGTGTCCTTAGGTTAGTTAGGTTTAAATAGTTCTAAGTTCTAGGGGACTGATGACCTCAGATGTTAAGTCCCATAGTGCTCGGAGCCATTTGAACCAGTTGTTACTTAAAATATCTTCGAGTCACTCATTTATCTGGGAAACTGTTCCGTATGCTCGTACCTTTGTTGACAGCCTGCAGTGGGACACCGTGCCACACGCTTTTCGAAAATTTAGGAATATTGAATGTGCCTGTTGCCCTTCGTCCAGAGTTCACAGGATATCATGGAGAAAAGGACAAGCTGAGTTTTGCACGAGCGATCCTTCCTAATGCTTTTTCGTCTCAAGGAAATTTATTATGTTCCAACTGATATGTTCATGAATTCTGCAACAAACCTATGTTAAGGAAATGGTCTGTAATTCTGAGCGTCAGTTCTTTCCCCCTTCTTGTATACAAGAGCAGCCTGTGGTTTTTTCCAGTCGCTTGGAAATTTGCGCTGGACGAGAGATTCGTGATAAACGCAGACTATTACATTTAATAGGCGAGACTAATTTAGCGATCTCATCAAGAAGCCTTCTGCAATTTTTTAATAACACATTGACATTAGTCTTTCCGATCTCAAAGCTGGATGTTCTCCAATGAGAGTAATTTCGACAGGCATTTCATCGTTGACCATAAAGACCTAAAAGAACCCATTTTCTCGCCACACGTACTCTGCCAAGTCGACCAAGTAGAAGGTATAGACAATGCAGACAGGCAATAGCAAGAAAAGAACTTCTGAAAGAGAGAAATTTGTAAAATTCAAATATAAATTTAAGTGTTGGAATTTATTTTCTTGAAGATTTGTGTGGAGTATAGAACGTTGTGAAACATGGACTATAAGCAAAGTTCCTTGAAATTACGTACCGCAAGACGAGCCAGGCTCGCTTGTACAGAGGAGGCGCTATTCTCGACCCACAGGACACTGACGGTGTGTGGTCTGCAAGCAGCGCCACACCGATGCTCCCTGCCTTGGCGCGGCAGAGCGGATGGTAGTTTGCTGTACAGAGAAGTATTGTCAGCTCATCGGGAGCACGCGCGACTCGTAGTTAAAGGTTCTGAGTTGCAACCAGCCCACAATACAGGGCGATTCACGAAGATATGCAAATATATTAATATGTTATTCTACAAGTAAAAGTTCATATAAACATAGGTCCGCAAATGTTTAATTACGGAGTTACGGCTACTAATAGATTTTACCTGATATTTAGCAACTTCGCTAATATGAAAAACTGTACGAGGTTAAAGTAAAGCACGATTTCCATTTATTTTGTTATTATTAATCTGGCGAATCTAACAAAACATGTCCTAGACGTGTATCTGCAGTAGTTTTTCCAGAACATCCAGAGAAGCAAAGACATAATTTCGTAAAATTTTTAATTTATTAACTACTTGGCCGAATTTGTTTTTTAAATTCGACAGTTGCACACAGTTTTCAAGAGATGCTGTAGAGAATTTAATTTTTGAAAAATGATGGCAATAACGTTAACTGAAGCTGTATGAATGTGTCAGATAATGTGTTATTATTAATACCGTACCATACGTGAATTCATATTAAACCGGAAAAGACAAAGCTCAGTGTAAGGGAAATTGTACAGTGTACATACAGTTTCACAATACATTCACAATAAATGTTCAACAATGGCTCCACCGAGTTCAATGCATTTAGCTGCACCTATATGAACAGATTTTGTTGCTCGTTTGACTTTCACAGGGTTGTTCTTAATTTCGTCTATTGCATTCATAATGCGAGCAAGTAATGCCTCACTTATATTAACTTTGTCCTCATAAACTATGTCTGTCATCCATCCCCATGCATAAACATCCCTTGGTGTTAAATCGGGCGATGTGGGTGGCCACAGACGTGTAGCACCAAGACCAATGCATTTCTGTGGAAAATGTTTCTTTAAATGTGTAGTAACGGCGTTGGTGAAAAGTGGGCCGGCCGGAGTTGCCGTGCGGTTCTAGGCGCTACAGTCTGGAGCCGAGCGACCGCTACGGTCGCAGGTTCGAATCCTGCCTCGGGCATGGATGTGTGTGATGTCCTTAGGTTAGTTAGGTTTAATTAGTTCTAAGTTCTAGGCGTCTGATGACCTCAGAAGTTAAGTCGCATAGTGCTCAGAGCCATTTGAAAAGTGGAGGCGCGCCGTCATTTTGAAAATACGTTTGCAATCGCGCAGCAAGTGGAACATCTTCGAGCAAGCGGCCAATTTCTCTTGAAGGAATTGTAAGTACGTATCGCCAGGTAGACGTCATGGGAAAATGAATGCTCCAATAAAGCGTGCGTTGATTATACTGCACCACACATTTATGCTAAATCGCTGTTGGAAATTGCGTTCCACTGTTGCATGTGGGTTTGCTTCAGACCATACGTCTCGTTATGTAAATTGTTCATACCATCTCGAGTAACTGTACCTCAAGTAAATAAAATGTATTTGCGTAACTGCTGTTTAGTACTTAACCAGTTACACAACGCCGGTCGGTATAGCCGTGCGGTTCTAGGCGCTACAGTCTGGAACCGCGTGACCACTACGGTCGCAGGCTCGAATCCTGCCTCGGGTATGGATGTGTGTGATGTCCTTAGGTTAGTTAGGTTCAAGTAGTTCTAAGTTCTAGGGGACTGATGACCACAGATGTTAAGTCCCATAGTGCTCAGAGCCATTTTTTGAATGATGTCTATAAAATACACAGCTGACGCAGCAGAATGTTAAATTACCTCTTGTTCTACTTTACTCCTGAGTGCTGCTGAAACACTGTGATCCAAAAGTACTTAAGCAGGACCCTGGTGTTATCACATTTCCACGTTGCTAGAAACCAATGTTCAGTTATTCTCGTTCTAAAAATCACATACCTATGCAACAGGCTCAGTGGAGACAGTTTAAAGTGGCGGATTATTGTCTTCAGTGACTTATTTGAGAAGAATAATGTGGTAGGAAATTGTTAAATAATTTCTCAGATTCTTCAGAATAAGAGCTACATGAGGCATGAAATACAGTTTAACACTATCCTTGTGATTCATTTCAAAGTGATCAGATGTAAAATGAAGCTAATGAAAGAAAGCAGATATTAAGACGTAATATAATACAGAATTTAAAGCTTTTACATTAGTGTAAATGAAAACATGCTCCCAGTGAGGATCGATTTTCGGAACACAGCATAAAAAATCCATCACGTTATCTATTACGCCACAAGCGAAAACGTGGTCGTGATTCTTAGAGAAATGCACACTCTTAATGACCACCATCTCATTTGGATCCCTTCTATCAACTTGCAAGCATATTTTACGCATGACTCAGATGGAGAATTTTAACGGGCTTTCAGATAGTTTGGATTTCACTTCTGGTATTTTAATTCTGAAATTCATGTAGAGAAAAGCTTGTTACGAGCATAAAATGACGTAGTTAATCATTTAAGACGACTTCCAGAAAACAAATATGCTATTCTGTAACGCGTAACGTGGGGGGCCAGGCACTGGTGCGACAGCCGGGGTTATCCGTCCACGCGCTGGCCTTGGATATGGAGTCAGCGGTATGGAGCGCACAATCTGACAGCTTGAGCCATTGTCCGTGGGTGGGGATTTCCAGTGTGAACTAGCCGTGAAGCGGCTAGTTCCTTTAGGGCTGCGTTGGGGCCCTGGCAGCATTTGTTCTTAGTTCACTGCTGGTGGCCCAAGTAGTCTCAGTGGGCCGCAGTTCAGAGGAGACCGAATTGGTTGACGGACAGTAAGAGAGACAGAAACCGGAGCTGTCTGGAACGTGCAGTGATTCGGGGCCGAGCAGCATGCGGAGAGTCATGATGGTCAACGCAGGGCGTGGCCGAGTTGTATTTTGACTTCCCTCGTTTGGAGAATAGGCAGTGCCTCCCCGAGTGTCCACAAGAAGACGGCAGCAACAGCAAGAGACGAGGAGCAGTGTAACTTAGTTACTGCTGTATTGTAAAGAGCAACAATCTTGTGTTTTTATGAGCCACACCTACCGATGGACAGCTTACGTACGTTGTCAAGAAGATGTTACTGTGTAGCAGGTACTGAGAGAAGCGGAGATAGCCAGTGGCTGTTGTCGTGCTTGCAAATTCGGCGTAACTGTCATAAGATGTTACATCTATACTGTACAGAGTGCCCATCAGGACATAAGAGAGCGACAAATATCCTGTTGGATTTTGTCTCGGGTTTTTCGGCCGATAATTCTTTGCTTTTTATGATATTTCGCCAGCACAAGTAGCTGGCATTGTCGAGGCTTCACTCTCCATTGCCGATGGTGGACTGGAGTTGAGCTCGCGGACGCCGGTCATATTACCTGGCGCACCAATGTTCAAGGGCTTTTCCATGGTCATTAGCGCTGCAGTTTTCCCATTGCTACCAGCCACCTTGAGGCCTCAAGGTGAACCGATCTTGGATCCCTGTGCTGCAGTGAATGACCGTTTATGTGTTATTTAGAAGCCTACGAACATTAACACTGAAATGAGGAGCTTCATCGTGCATCAAGTGCATGTTTTGTCACACTGGTAAAAGTACGTGTTTAAGCAGAACTGGTAGAGTATTCTCTAAGAAATTCATCCGTTGAGCCTGGAATGGAGAACGTAGAAGCTAACAAACAGTCATTAACAATGCCGTCTCAAAGGTTGACAGAAAATTTTGTTCATGAAGCGACTGCACAGTTTCGTGAGGATTCTCGATAGCCCTTAATGAGGAACAGCAATGGACCCAAAACTGAACCTTGTGATACACGTGATTTCTTCCTTGTCGCTAAACTATTTTCTTCCTTCAATATTGTTTAAATTACTCAACACAACTTTTGAATTCTGTTTGTTAAGTGTTGTTCAAGCCAGTTACGTTTCCCATGAATAATGTGATTATGAAGGGAGCTAGAAAATGAGCCCTAACAGGTGACTAAAGCGTTTCCAGACCGTGTCCACACAACGTATATTATTCCTCTACGTGTGAGGCATGTTCCCTGAAAGTTTAGCCATCCGTTCTTGTTACACCCTGTATACTGTTTTATGAAGATGGTATCTGTTCTTTCGGACATTGGTGACCAGACAGCTCTCTTAGAATGAAATGATAATTAAATTAAGACCCTAAGCTGCCGACAGGCGTTAATGTACATTAACGGGGAAAGTTGAAAATGTGTGCCCCGAGCGGGACTCGAACTCAGGAGCTCTTGCTTACATGGCAGACGTTCTATCCATCTGAGCCACCGAGGGCACAGAGGATAGTGCGACAGCAGGGATTTATCCCTTGCACGCTCCCCCATGAGACCCCCACACTATATTCGTAGTGCCCCTGCCCATTACGCTCATTACTCGCGGCAGACAATCTTACCAAGTCCCATAAGAGTTCGGGCACACATCCAGCACAGGAGGAGGAGGTCAATGGCCGGTTAGCCTTAACTATATGAATATGGTATCTGTTCTTTCTGACATCTCGACAGCTTAGGCTCTTGATTTAATTATCACTTCACTGTATAATATTGTCTCGTTACCTAAAGTATAATCTAGCAGTACACAAAAATTGTAATCGTTCCTTTTCTGACACGTCGTAAGCTCAGCTTCGTAATGCCTATTTAGTTTCTACAAATCGCTCTAAGTGATTTTTACTCTCCTGTTTATTTCTTCTCTTGATTATCCAGTCATTCTCTTCAACAGTCACAAACAGACGAACTATTAATCAGCTGTTTGATTTCATGTTTTACTGATATTTTACTGCATTATATTCTATAATATGGTAATAAATTATTGTACTTGATTTTCAGTAGTATATTCAGACTTGCTACATCTCCAATAGGCCACCAGCAAAAGGTGGTGCATGTATCTACATCTACATATATACTCCGCTAGCTACCAAGCTGTGTGTGGCGGAGGGCACAATTCGCGCCAGTCATATTCCCCCCCCCCCCATCCTCTGTTCCAATCGTTGATCGTACTAGAGAAAAACGATCGTCTGGATGCCTCAAAACGAGCTCTAATTTCCCTTATCTTCGAATGGTGATCATTGCGCGATTTAAAAGTTGGTGGTAATAATATATGCGCGACGTCTATCTGCAAGTGTGTCCCACTTCAGACTTTCTATGAGATTTGTAACGCTTTCGCGATGGCTAAATGTCCAGTCACGAATCTTGCCGCTCTTCTTTGGACCTTTTCAATCTCTTGAATGAGACCCAACTGTAAGGGTCCCATATAGAAGAACAATACCCTATGACTGGACGAACTAACGTATTGTAAGCAATTTCCTATGTTGAAGGACTGCATCGGTTCAGCATTCTACCAATAAAGCGCAATTTAGAGTTCGCCTTGCCCGTTACTTGTGTAATTTTATCATTCCATTTGAGACCATTTCGAATAGTCACACTCAGATATTTGGCGGATGTTACAGCTTCCAAAGACTGGGAATTTATTTTGTACTCCTACATTAATGGGGATTTTCGCCTTGGTATACGCAGTAGGTTACACTTACTGCCAGTCATTACACCACGCATTTATTTTCTGCAAATCCTCATTGGTTTGTTCACAACTTTCGTGTGATACTACTTTCCTGTAGACAACAGCATCATCGGCAAACAGTCTAATGGCGCTGTCAGTAGCATCAACCAGATCGTTTATGTAAATCGTAAAAAGCAACGCACCTATTACGCTACCCTGGGGCACGCCTGAAGTTCTACATCTACATCGACATACATACTCCGTAATCCACCATACGGTGCGTGGCGGAGGGTACCTCGTACTACAACTAGCATCTTCTCTCCCTGTTCCACTCCCAAACAGAACGAGGGAAAAATGACTGCCTATATGCCTCTGTACGAGCCCTAATCTCTCTTATCTTATCTTTGTGGTCTTTTCGCGAAATGTAATTTGGCGGCAGTAAAATTGTACTGCAGTCAGCCTCAAATGCTGGTTCTCTAAATTTCCTCAGTAGCGATTCACGAAAAGAGCGCCTCCTTTCCTCTAGAGACTCCCACCCGAGTTCCTGAAACATTTCCGCAACACTCGCGTGATGATCAAACCTACCAGTAACAAATCTAGCAGCCCGCCTCTGAATTGCTTTTATGTCCTCCCTCAATCCGACCTGATAGGGATCCCAAACGCTCGAGCAGTACTCAAGAATAGGTCATATTAGTGTTTTATAAGCGGTCTCCTTTACAAATGAACCACATTTTCCCCTAAATTCTGCCAATGAACCGAAGACGACTATCCGCCTTCCCCACAACTGCCATTACATGCTTGTCCCACTTCATGTCGCTCTGCAATGTTACGCCCAAATAATTAATCGACATGACTGTGTCAAGCGCTACACTACTAATGGAATATTCAAACATTACGGGATTCTTTTCCCTATTCATCTGCATTAATTTACATTTATCTATATTTAGAGTTAGCTGCCATTCTTTACACCAATCACAAATCCTGTCCAAGTCATCTTGTATCCTCCTACAGTCACTCAACGACGACACCTTCCCGTACACCACAGCATCATCAGCAAACAGCCGCACATTGCTATCCACCCTATCCAAAAGATAATTTATATAGATAGAAAACAACAGCGGACCAACCACACTTCCCTGGGGCACTCCAGATGACACCCTCACCTCCGATGAACACTCACCATCGAGGACAACGTACTGGGTTCTATTACTTAAGAAGTCTTCGAGCCACTCACGTATTTGGGAACCAATCCCATATGCTCGTACCTTAGTTAGGAGTCTGCAGTGGGGCACCGAGTCAAACGATTTCCGGAAGTCAAGGAATATGGCATCCGTCTGATACCCTTCATCCATGGTTCGCAAGATATCATGTGAAAAAAGGGCGAGTTGCGTTTCGCAGGAGCGATGCTTTCTAAAGCCGTGCTGATGCATGGACAGCAACTTCTCTATCTCAAGGAAATTCATTATATTCGAACTGAGAATATGTTCGAGAATCCTGCAACAAACCGATGTTAAGGACATTGGTCTGTAATTTTGAGGATCTGTCCTTCTACAATTCTTATATACAGGCGTCACCTGCGGTTTTTTCCAGTCGCTCGGGACTTTACGTTGGGCAAGAGATTCGCGATAAATGCAAGCTAAGTAAGGAGCCAGTGCAGTAGAGCACTCTGTGTAAAACCGAATTGGAATCCCATCAGGACATGGCGATTTATTTATTTTCAGCCCATTCAGCTGCTTCACAACCACAGGGATGTGTATCACCATGTCCTCCATACGGGAATCTGTACGAGACTCAAAAGGCGGTGTGTTTGTACGATCCTCCTGCGTGAAAGATTACTCAAATGCCTGATTTAAAATTTCAGCTTTCGTTTTGCTATCTTCCGTTGTCAGGCCAGACTGATCAGTGAGTGACTGGATGGAAGCCTTCGACCCGCTTACCGATTTTACGTAAGACCAGAATTACGCTTGTTTCTGTTGAAGTCATCCCATTCAGCACGACATACTGCTCTCTGTCTGTTAGAAAACTTTCTCTCCAACCGCATATGTCACCGGATAGACCGTAATCGCGCACTTTTTGGAGAAAGCGACAGTGCGGAACTGAGTCGAACGTCTTTCGAAAGTCGAGAAATATGGCACCAACCTGGGAGCCGGTATCTAGAGCCTGTTGTATATCATATACAAAGAGGGCCAGCTGTGCCTCGCATGACCACTGTTCGCTAAAACAGTGCTAGTTTCTGCAGATGAGCTTCTCAGAGTATAGAAACGTCATTATTTCTGAACACAGAATATGTTCCATGATTCTACAACAAATCAATCTCAGTGGAACTGGCCGGTAATTATGTTCATCAGATTTTCTACCCATTTTATAGATTGCTACGGCCTGGGCCTTCTTCCAGTCCCATACAACTTTCCTTTGTTCCAATGATCGCTGATAGATGACGGATAAGAATGGTGCTATATTTGTAGTATAGTCAACATATAATCTTACGGGGATAGCGTCTGGGCCAGATGCGTTCCTGGCGTCTAAGGATCTTAACTGTATTACAATCCCACATACACTAAACACTATGTCAGCCATCCTTGCGTTTGTTCGATAATTGAAAGGAGGAATGGTGCCGGAGGTATATTCCATTAAAACGAATTCCTTCATTGTTTTTCCACGTTAAAACACGTAGAGACTTCTGAGAAAGTTTTTGAGGGTATATAAGCTCTTTGCATGCCTCCTCATTCAATCCTGAATTTCCCGCTACCCTCGTGAAGTAACCTGTCAGCTGGTATTAAAATATATGTTGCGCAGTACACTATCATTGGTTGAAACGATGCAGTGTTAGCATAATTTTACTGAAGAGGAATGAGAAGCTGCCTCGAAATCTATGAATCCCAAACAAGGAGGTAATTCGTATGCATTGCCCAGTTCCCACAACTTAGAAACGATCCAATGTGCTATTTCAAATCCTAAAGTCAGCCTGCTTACTTATTAAAATGTGCTTTTTTTTCATTTGCAGCTGAGTAATATCTTAATTTATACCTTGTATATTACGGGTAGGAGGTTCAGAGATGTTGTCTGAGAGTTTTAGTATAAGAGATCTGTGGTTTCCAGTGGCTCGTTACAGAGCATTTGCATTGCATTTGATTTCTTTCCCCTGTTTACTTTTCTATCAGTATTGCACTGGAAACATATGTACAAGAGAGCAACTGAGGACGGTAAGCGCTTCATATCTTGTTTAAAAACAAAGTTGTTTCGTCCATTCACCATACTTGCAGTTGATAACAGTAATGCCCACATTAGTCTTCTCCTTCAAGTTTGAATTTAGTGCCGTTGCCATAACGCACATTACCAGGCAATACACGTAAATATACATTGTTTTCAGTTTATTCACAAAAGGTAAACACTACCTCTTATTACAAAGATAGACATCGCACTTTTTTGCATGATGATCTTTGACCTGATATGGATTGTATTACACTATAAATAGTACAAGTAAGAATATGTTTAAGTGGATCTCGCTACCTGCAGGAGTCTTTTTATATTGACAGTGTACATGTAATATGAACTGCAAGTTGTACAAAAGGTAAAAAGAGTGAAATATTTACTGTTTAATGAATGACTGAACGAGTTACACAATGCCATATCCATTACATTCTATGCAACAATTTTAAGCAATTTGTTGCATATTTATTCCCAAATAAATCTCCACAGTGTTAGTTAGGCATTAATAGTGAAACACAGCAATATGGTTATGTTTTTTGATGAAGTATTAGTCCATGTGTACCCTGTCACTGAACGCAGTCAAAGAGCAGCATAACGACACTTTTAACTGTACCTGCCATGCCGTTAATGAAATAAAAATGTACGTACCTCATATTCTAGTGTTATAGATTTTGCTATTCACACACGTTTAATCAAATATAGCAATAATGATGACAATGTCTGGCAATGTTTGCCGACAAGATAAAGAATGCAACCTATAACACTAGACTGCGTACGCAAGGCAGTTCTGCTTTGCCGTGTTTGGTACGACTTGGAAAGAGAGAAAAATTAATGAATGATCGCCAGTGGGTCGGTTCTCGATTGTGTTCAGGAGGCGTAAGGTCTGAACCGGATCACCTTCACGCAATCGGAATCTTCGATGAAAATACCTAAGAGACCTATTTGAATAATGGAAGTAATGCAAAACAGTGAACTTTTGTAAAACGTTAACAGATTGGAAATTGAACACTTTTATGTCTTCCCGAATACAATCGAGATACCGCGATTAAGAGCGAACCTATAACAATGCTTACATACATCGAAAAATCATAAAGAGTTTAAAGAAAAGAACAAGCAGAGATTTTCTGTAAAATGGAGCATCAATATAGTCTCAAAGAAAAGGGCGTTAAACTAATAGACATTAACAAATATACAATAAATACAAAACTTACATTTTTATGTTTCTCTCGTAGATGGAGCGGTCCAACAATAGCTGCTTTTGTCTCTCCGAGATTTCTTAAAAATGAAATGTTCTGGCGTGCGCGTAAGTACTTTTTAGCGTCACACGGTTTACCGCAGCGTTTTTGCTTGATGATTTCCATGGTTTTTGACACTAAATAAAATATAACATGTAGAAGTGCTACACAACACGTCTTAACAAGTCGGCGATCAAACGTAAAAAGGTAATGAAGTCTCTAGAACATTCCTTAACAAATAACGGATTGTTCTTTCAAATGTTTCGCAGCTAATGGCTATCGAGCGCTGTGGCAATGATTTAAATATCTGCGCACAGCGGGCCATAGTGTTAATTTAAAATATTTTAAAGCTGGACGTGCGTCTTGGTGTAGTTGCACATTATAAAGTATTTCGTCTCTATACACTTGCGCTGTGATGCTTAATATCTTTACAAACTACAGCCCGATGGCTGTTCCTCTCTTTTATGACAAATATCTCATTTGCAAAATATCTGTAATCCAACAAGATTACAATATGAAGATTACATTACTCCATTTTTCCTGTTGTTAACGTTTTGCTGACCGCATATTACAGGTTTTTCATTGTTATGGAGATATTTCCATGAAAAAAGGTGATTGGGGTAGCAAACTGAATAAATAATTACATTGTTCCTCTGTTCCGAGCCACCAGAGACCGCCAATCCCCTATATCAATATACTTGGGAAAATATGTCTGAGCAACCTCCGAAATATTGCCATTGGAACTTGGGTGAACTCGCCTTTCTTCTGACGGAAAATAATTACAAATACCGACAAAATTTTCTGAAGATTCCAATGTAAAATAATCAAAACATTGTATGAATGCATGGTTTTACAATGATTCATACAGGCAAAATTTTTGAAGATTTCAGCCATGTTAGCTGGTTAAATATCTACATCAACATCTACATGGATACTCTACAAATCATATTTAAGTGCCAAACAGAGGGCTCATCGACCCACCTTCACAATAATTCTCTATTATTCTAGTCACGTACAGCGCGCGGGAAAAACGAACACCTGTATCTTTCCGTGCGTGCTCTAATTTCCCTTATTTTATTATGGTGATCGTTTCTCCCTATATAGGTCGGAGTCAACAAAATATTTTTGTATTCGGAGGAGAAAGTTGATGACTGAAATTTCGTGAGGAGATTCCGCCGCGACGAAAAATGCCTTTGTTTTAATTACGTCTACCACAAATCCTGTACACTTCAAAGGTACTCTCCCCAATTTCGCAATAATACAAAACGTGCTGCCCGTCTTGGAACTTTCTCGATGTACTCCGTCAGTCCTATTTGGTAAGAATCCCACACCGCGCAGCAGTATTCCAAAAGACGACGGGCAAGCGAAATGTAGGCAGTGTCTTCAGTGGATCCGTTACCTTTTCTAAGTGTCCTGCCAATAAAACGCAGTCTTTGGTTAGCCTTCCCGACAACATTTTCTGGGTGTTCCTTCCAATTTAAGTTGTTCGTAATAGTAATTCCTAGGTACTTCGTTGAACCGACGGCCTTTAAATTTGACTGCTTTATCGTGTAATCGAAATTTAAAGGGTTTCTTTCAGCACTCATGTGGATGACCTCACACTTTTAGTTACTTAAGGTCAATCGCCAATTTTTACACCATGCAAATATCTTTTCTAAATTGTTTTGAAATTTGTTTTGATCTTCTGATGACTTTACTAGTAGATAAACGACAGCGTCTTCTGCAAACAACCTAAGACGGGTGCTGAGATTTGTCTCCCAAATCGTTTGTATAAATAAAGAACAGCAAATGGTCTCTAACACTACCCTGGGGAACGCCAGAAATCACTTCTGCTTCACTCGATGACTTTCCCTCAATAACTACGAACTGTGACTTCTCTGACAGAAATCAAGAATCCAGTCGCATAACTGAGACGATATTCCGTAAGCACACAATTTCACTACAAGCCGTTTGTGTGGTACGAGTTTTCGGCCTGGTGCCCCTTGGCTTTTATCAAGTGATATCACTTGATTGCATCACTTGACAAGGGCTAAGGGTCACATGGCCGAAAGTTCGTGACATTTAACCAGACGATTTTATCATTTACATCATTGTTCCATCATTGGAGTACTGTCTAGTTTCGTAGACATACTTTCTCTGAATGCAAGTGTGATCAGTTCTCGTCAGGTCTTCGAAGGAAGGAGATGAATTACGAATTCACGACATCCGCATACTGATGGCTCCGTATGCTAATATCGACACGTTTGAATGGCTATACATGATGTGCGTATGGGGCCTGAATATGGCATGTTGATTTGCCGAATCCGGTTGAGAAAATAAAATGAAATATCTTCTTAAATCGCAAGACTGTTTGGTGATTTTCCTTGTTAAATAGTGCAGTGTGTTGCAGGTTCTATTTGTATAACTTTTCTCAAGAATTTACCGTTTGTAATAGAAACAATATAACAACTGAAACACTCACAAATACACATTAAAAATGTTGAGCAATAATATTAAGTAAATTGTTGTGTGCCAGCCGTAGTGGCCGAGCGGTTCTAGGTGCTACAGTCTGGAACCGCGCGACCGCTACGATCGCAGGTTCGAATCCTGCCTCGGGCATGGATGAGTGTGCTGTCCTTAGGTTACTTAGGTTTAAGTAGTTCTAAGTTATAGGGGACTGATAACCTCAGAAGTTAACTCCCATAGTGCTCAGAGCCATTTGAACCATTTTTTAAATTGTTCTGTAAATTTCCCAGTGCTGGAAATGCAACTGTTTTGTGTGTTCCTTACACTCAATGTTTCTTAAACGCCATATTTACTCACATTAATGTTCGTATTTTATGTAAACACAACAGAAGAAGAAGCTGTGGCCGTGGAGATATTTAAATTTATATGTGTGTCCTCGTTTCCAACTAAAAACG